>NC_071467.1:97161111-97386111 GCF_028500815.1 Rissa tridactyla
AAACCTTTCAAAGTACAAAAGGGAACAAGAATTCAAGCTCATGCATGACAGTTACCATATGCCAGGGTTTTCTTGTATATTCTTCCTAAAAAATACAGGGTGCGGGGGGGAAGAACATCTCATTTAGGCATAGATTGCCCTTATTTGCATTTGTGGAAGTGTGTGGTGAAGAACTTCTCCCTGTCCTTTGAGCTCAGGTCACTCACAGAGCAACCCTGGTACTTCAGAATCCATTTGTTTCCGCTGCCTGTCCTAAAGCTCACCCAGGAAGGCTGCTAAGCTCAAATGATCAGTAGAGTTGCCCTTTTATCTTCACCACCCTGCAGAACAGGGCAAGGGGAATACACTGTAGACAGTCCAGTTCACACGCTACCAAGTGCACTTCATAAAAAACTTGGAAGCCCACCCCAACCTGACATCAGAGCTCCTTCTTATCAGGAGGTGGCACAGCAAAAAAGATTGTGCTAATTGTGACAATCCAGCCTTGGTGAGCAATTCTTTTGGAGGTGACAGGGTCAGGTTTCCTTTTCCCAAGGAGAGCTGCGGTACCCCTGTCTATAGCCAAAACAATGTTTTGTATTTGAGTAGCTTGATGCATATCGTCATCCCACCTGACAATTTTTGCCCATTGTAAGGTGTATCTGCGTATTATCTGTTCTTAATTTACTTGTACAAATGGTGTTCGATGGGAAATGGCTGTTACTTCTGTGCAAAACCTACATTTACACAATTGGTCAATGTGGTCTCAAAACATTTAGAAGGAATAGAAATATCCAGGATAGCGAAATAAGGGCTACTAGAATGACGGCCCTTGTGCATTACTAGTATGCGTTTGAGGAATGAAGAGTAAGTTATTTGGTAGGGTAATGTAAAATGGAAATGTAAAACCGTAATGAAAATTTTGTGTCTCAACTATAGTCACTCTGTTAGTGCATCTGTCCAAAAGTATTCCCCACACAAATGGCAAAACAAGTGGAATTGTCCCTGGTTATGCATAACTATTATGTTGCATAGTTCATACATCTGATACACTGGAACATATACTAGGTTTTCAGATTCTTCAGTGACACTGATAACTATGTGTATGTGTATATACATACACACGTACATACATACAGATTTACATACACAAGTATGTACACATATATATAAATATATATATTTATATTTATATAAATATATATATTTATATTTATATTTATATTTATTTTTATTTTTATAAATATATATATATTTTTATATATATATAAATAATATATATACAAAAACACAGCCACAACATCGCACTTGAAATTTTTTTGTACTTGTAAAGTGTGGGTTAAAAACAGCAGTTTAAAATGCCATATCAGCTATATACATTTTCACTTAAAAATTCCTATGAAGTTTCTTTACTCAAAACTGCTTTCATTATCATTTTTCTGCGAACTTCACTTTCTTCTGATTCTTGAAGTTAGCATTCAGGTTGAAATACAAAGCATTACGAATGAAACACAAAGCATGGATCTCACCGAGAGCTTGCATGAACTCTGGGCCAGTGAAATCACGTTCCTTGAATATTTATGTCCTCGGGGGCTGCATGTGCCTCGATATTGAATAGCATCCACAAGTACTTGATTTGCTACTCTCTTTACAGCCCCTGACAGGTGGAAGACACTTGGTCATTGAAACTTCCAACTTCCTGCTCCTTGTCAGAGGACCACTGATTAACACCTTAAAGGAAAGTTACCCTCAAAACTTCACTTTTCATGATACCGACTCACAACCCATTCCTCAAGGCTTGGCAAGAAACATATTCCAGGCTAGAGACTCTTAGATAAATTTAAGATTTGGGTACAGTGACAAAAATTCCTATTCTCATCATGATTTCTGCTGCTAAGAACAAGTGCTGGTGAAGCTGAGAAGAATTTGGCTTGTTGATTGTGTGTATGAAATGAATATAAAGATAGTAGTTCCAAATATAGCAGCTTATGAAACTGAGCATCACCAGACTGTCACTGTGTCTAAAAAAAGCAGTAAATGAAATATTTGCTGATATCCATTAGACTATCATGATGGCAGTCTAATGGTGCAGTTTAATGATTTTAATGGTGTAGTTTAATGGTAACAGACCGCCATGGTGGCAGTCTAAGGTGACCTTGAGGCTGCGTCCATAAATGCACGGCCTCAATGCCCACCGCGTCCAGGTATAAGAGTGAGTGTGGGTATGGTGGATTATCAATACGCCTTGTTCCTGTCCAAGTAACCTGGGGTCTTTCTTAAACCAGATGATCTTTAAAGGGGAAAATGCACGTTGACTGTAGCTGAATGTAAATAGCCATTAAAATTTTGGAAACAAAGTTACAGAGGAGAAATAAAAAAATAATAAAATCCTTTTGTAAAATACAGAGTTACTAAAATACATTCCTGTATGCTGTTACGGATCTCTGAGACTTAAGAAACTGAAAGAACAATCCAAAATCTTCGACCTTGAATGCTATCTTTAAGTATAAACTTTCCTCAGCTCACCTGGGTGGTCTTACTCTGTATCTCCAACAAATGCTGCTGGGAATATTTGTGCACTCTCCATCCATTTGTTCAGCACTGGACAGTCTGCTTTCCCAGGTTTTGCTGTACTCCTTAATGACCACATTTCTTCTTGACTAACTGTTTGCTCATCCTACAAGTGCCAGATTATATGAAGCTTTTTTTCCTTTGTGCCTCCAATCAATAGATGCCGAGCTCAGACTAAATCTGCTGAACTACTCTTTGGATTGCCTTGTTAAGCATTATTTAAGTGAGGCTGGATAAAATGATCTTGGGTAGGACTCACTTTCAACGTGTATCATACCCCACAATGAAACTCCTTTTGTAGAGGGCAAATATGCAGATGATACTGAATCAATTGCAGCAACTATTAAGTCAGACGACTTTCTTTGACTGCTCGTAGATCCTGTTTTATACCTTCCATCAAATCCAGTGCTCTCCAGTACCCTTTCCATAAAACAAGAGGTACAAAGCCAGCATTACTCTTATAGCTTATGACTGGCCATGATATTTTTGGCTGACAGGCTTGTTGCAGATATAGTAAATACAGACTCATACAGCCTCTGATCCAGCCCTCGGACAAGGACCTAAACTCACACTATCATGGTCAAGTACTCCATCCACAACTTAAATCCCTGCACCTGGGATCATGACAGTTCTCTACCTTACTATTATGGATAAGAACTGCTCTCTGCAAATCTGGAGATCACAAGCAAAACACTCAATCAACTGGAAAGACATTAGTTATTTGTAGGCAAAATGACTTGCTTACTACGCTCATAAGACAATCGTTCAGAAAGCAGTCTTATCTCTTTCTGACTACAGCCTGGCTATCTTATCCCGGAGTCCAAAACAGGCGACACAAGTGTCTTCTTGTATTGTCTGCTGCCCTGGCACATGTCTTTCACTAGACTTCAACGTTCAGGGGCATCTTCTGCCTTATCTGGAAGAGTGTCAATATGAAAAACTGGCAAAGCAGACGTGATTTAGGCCAATGACCTTTGAAAGAATTATACTTTGAACTTTGCCATTTGTCACACCGCCAGCTCAGACAAGCAGTAATGCAGTGAGTGGCTGATGCACCAAGTGCTCATTATTTGCACCATGAAGGCAGCATCAGTTTGTGCGGATACAAACCGGCATGTGAGTATGAAAGGAAATTATTTATGTTAAAGCTGCTGTGGTTCTTCTAGATGTTATCAATGTGGAGTTCATGGCTCACCCTCCACGCTCGCTTTCTTGCTCTCCATCACCTTCAGATCTGAATTATGAAGGAACAGAGGGATCCTACTGCTTTCCCCTTTGTGTGAAAGCATGAGAAGATATAGAGCACACAGACAGCACTTATCAGCTTACAGGCTCCTCTGTCACACACAGGAGATGCACGGACATCTACAGCAGGTTCATCCTGGACCCTGATGCCTACTAGATCAATGCTTGGTTTTTCCAGGGGAAGAGTAAAATTCCACAGCTGAGTACGGGAGTCACTCTGCAAGAGCAAAATAAATTGGAAAAGGAAGAAAATACTGACAAAAGCGTAAAGGATGGTGAGACAGGGTTTTTGCAGTTTGATGGATGATTTGTTTTATTTGGCCCTGCATACTGCTGATACTCTCCCTGTTTAAAATTAATACTGAAAGTTCTTCGTCAGTAACTCTTTTCAACACTATCAACATTAGTAATTAAGTTTATAAAATCCTAATCTTCCAGTCAATCTTCCTCACTCCCCATTATTTCTGTTCCTTGGAGGGCAAAGAGCAAGCCTATGTATCTATCTCACACAACTTTCTTACTCTGTGGAGCTTGTGAACTTTACCTCAGTTTTTTTTTTCCTCTGAGCTGACATGAGTGTGAGTCATATGATTCCTGTTTCTGTTTTCTTTTTCCAGCTGTTCCAGGTATGGTGAGAATGACTCACAGGAAGGACCATAAAGATGGCCAAACTTGTGGCGTGCTAACCTTTCCACTTTCTTTTTCAATTTGCTGTTTTTAAAAGGAATTCATTCGTTCTCCTGCCTCATTGGCACATAGGGAAACCGATGGTCCAGTTTCTCTGCATGTGTAGATCGCCAAACTATGCCAAATCTTACCAAAGTCGTTAGACATTCCTATAGTCCTGGCCATCATCTGTACTATGGACGCATGCAGAGAACACAATCAGTGAATTCTGAGGCTGTCATGGAAGAAATTGGAACTCAACTGATGTGTAAATATTCAAGGCTAGTCCTACAGTAAATGAAGCAGTTAGGAAGTACCGAATGTGCTGGACTCAAGCTTTCAGCTGGCATTAATTTCTTCTTTATGTCGGGTGCTATTGTCAGTTACTGATGCATTTTGACAGCAAACAATAAATATCTTTTTCTTCGTTAACGAGCTTGCCAGCATGACATAAGGGCTCATTTTTTAAAACTAAGATTTCTCTATTTGTCTCTAAAATGTGTTTTTTCAGTTCTGTAGGACAGAACCATAATTCTATAATCCTTTTATATTTTGTCATCTTAGGAGTTGCTGGCATATCTTATATTTATGGACATCCCATAGTGAATAAACTACACGTAACATTAAAAAAAAAAAATCATTGTCCTGGCCAGCATCAGAGACGCAGTGAAAAAGAGACAAACTAGAGGAAAAGCAAGCACCTGAGTATGGAAATACTTCTGGTATGGTCTGGATGATGAGATGGGAGAAAATGTCTTTTTTTCTATGATAAGGTAAGGGCTGACTTTCTTTAGCGGTACAGGTAAAGCACTCCAACACAGAAATAATGGGCTGTATTTTTCAGGAAGACGATTGTGTGCTAGGGATGTCAGTTTATTAGAATTACATTCCCCCGTGCTTCACTTTCACTCTCTACCAAATGTCAGGCTCTGGTCTTTGCTGGATAACAAGTGACTTGCTAGACCAAGGTTCCCTCTTCCTGCTCCCTCTTTTCTACCCAGACCTAGGATTTATGAAAGGTCCCAAGCTGCCTTTCAAAATTTGCTCTGCTTTGCAGCTATATACAGATCCCTTGCTGGAAGTCTTTAACCATAGGGGCCACAAGAAACAAGCCACAACATTTTTCACAATTTGAAAAATATTCTTGTTATATTTGTTCATAAACATGTTTTATATGAGGACAATGTTCTTCAGTTAAGAACTGTTGTTTAAGTTGCAAAATAAATACTTTGGCATTGAATTAAGGCTGTCCAACCTCCTGCTTCTCCCCTCTTCCAATTCATACCATGCTTGTGGGAACTTTTTGTGTTCAAAATGGCACAATTCTAGGCCATGGTGACAAATTATTTTTCTTATAGGAACACGCCTCATTTGGTACCTGGCCAAATGGAGCTGTATGAGTGAGCAGCTATTCAATAGACTGCTTTCTTCTTGCTTAGCATAAAGCCCCAAGGTCTATTAACATCACCAGCCAAACCCTAGTAAAGGACCGTTATAAATTTTCTCAGGGGTTATCGCTGGCAGTCATCTCTGTAGTATCTTGGTGAATCATCAGCACGTTCTGGCCTAATTTAAGATTTTTTAGGCCTGGTGTGACGACTGGACACTACACAGTCCCATTGATTTCAAATGCAGCACTTTCACACATCAATCTCCTTAAACAAGGTGCTCATAAAATTAAGCAAATTTGCAACTATCTATGAAAAAAATTGTCTTAAAAGACTCACCTCACATCACAGGAATCTGTTGTGTAAGTCAGATCGTGTTACTTGGTACCGCATTTATCTTTTACAGATAATTGAAAAATAATAAACTTGAGGGTAGTCAAATTCTCGCTCCATTCATCTATTCACCTGCCTGCCTCTCCTCCCTGACAATGTGGGAACCTGCTGGGCAGTTTCAGCCCGATTTCACGGAAGGTCAGTGATGGCAACAATAAATTAATGCTCTTAAGACTGTGCGCACTTGGGTAGAGGTGAGGACCCAGAATGGGTCAGAGACAACATGGGCAGCCATTTGCTTAGGCAAACAGAGGAGTTACAGAACAAGTGGGGAAAGGGGTTTAGGGGATGGAAAGCTGGAAACCACGGGAAACCAGTTTTTATTAGTTCTGTAGTTCATGAAAAGATTTATTTTTCTATGGATTCACACACCTCTCAAGTTTTTTAGGAAGGGCCCCTCTTTTTTATTCATCTCTTTCACTATACCACCCTAATTAACTCCTAGAGAAAGCTTAGGGGGAAAAAAAAGAGTAACTGACTATATCTTTAAAGACTACACCAGACATGTATACATCAGCATGAAAGGTGTGGATAGCAAATTAAACCTGCACAAGGCTGCCTTAATTCTGGCATTTCCTACCTTATACGTGTTTGATGCTTGAACCTTAGAATCCTTGCTTTTAATAAGGTGTTTTGCAAACCTAATATTTACACATACACAGATGGGAGCCGCAGGACTAAGAGTGCATGCAAAGCGTTTCTGACTGCAATATCGTTCCTGCAATCAAGAGTTTGAAATACAGAGTTCTTGACATTGTCTTATTAGTAAATTGCTAAATGTGGCATATTTTAAATTCTCAGTTCTACTATAGTACTTGAAAGCAGGAAACAATTACTGAATTTGCTGTTAGAAATGCTTAGTGATAGCAGGACGTGCGAAATACGACAGCTTTTTCATGTTGATGCAGCTGGGTCCTGAGTTTAAAAACTGATTTATTTTATGGATTTCAAATAACACGTTTAATGCCTTGCATCTTGAAAGAACTGAACAGACAGATTTTCATTGATTTCAACAGACTGACTTACAGATAGCAAAAGGGTAACAAAGTTCTATTTGCACATTTTTTTTCTAGTATTCCTCTTTCTTACGGGAAAAATATTAGACATCAGGAACTCAATGATAATGGACCGACGAAAAAAAATCCCACAAGATATCTGTAGTTAATGGGTGTTGTAATATATGAGCCCAGTGAGAAAGACATATCTGTAAGCAGGATGGAAGCCTCTAAGCTACACATACAAAATACACTGGTACGAAGGCAAGCGTTACACAAACATCTGTGCTTGTCTTTCACTCCATATATGTTTAGTTACACCTACTCAGGTACAGAGATTAATGAGAGAAAAAAGCCATTCTGAGGAAATAAGATTTCTAAGGTCCCAGATCAACATTCAAGTCAAACAGAGACAGTCTCAGGCTCTCGCAGACTGTGATGCTCTGGGCTCCCGGGGTCCAGGTCACTGTGACGAGTTTGACATATGCTAATGTAGGTCTGGAAGCCTAAGGTAGAAATTTGCATCTGTGCATGACTAGGGCAGGAATTTAAAAAAGTACCAAGAGGATGATATAGAGAAAAGAAGAAATAAAAACGGTGGTGCAGGAAGCATACAAGTGGATCAGATTAAGCTTTTGCAAAGCAAAACACCTAGGATATATTGGAGATGCCTTACTGACTACGTGGGTTAACTTGTTACGAATCGTGTCCTAACTTGTGGCTGAAGTTTTTGAGTCAATCTGATGACAGAGGGAATGAAAACACCATCATTCAGTGGCAACAAAATCAGGTGTGCCTGAGAGGCTTCCTCTCTCCCATGGTGCCTGCGGTCTGGGACTTAGCTAGGAAAGATTGGTTTGAACTGCATAGTAAGCGCCACACAGGAACTCCTGCCCTAAATCTCCCAGCAACTCTGGCCTTGCTCCCCGCAGTCAGGAACCCCATGCAGAAGTGCTTTCCCTCTCTTGAGAAATAAGGTTTTGCTGCTCTGTTTTTCCACAAGGAGAATATGGGAAGGAATAAGACAGGAATTGCAGACAATGTTTCCTGATTTGCTTAAAGAGAGGAAAATGCAGAGGGAATAACTGACAAAGGAAAGGAGAAGTGAATGGAAGTGACATATCAAGGCATTCACTTAAGCATTTGATGGTTTTAACCCTCTGAGAAATTCCAGATGGGGATTTGAAAGCGAGAGAGTCTGCCGCCCGCGGCCAGGTCAGTACTTCATCATTTCTAACGAGGTGGCATCACTCAACCGGACAGAAATAGACTGCTCCTCCACAGAATCTAACAGCCAAGCAAAATCTGCAGGAGTTCCTTACAGTTCATAAATACAGTCAGGCTACAAACACATGATTTAAAGGCCTTTAAAATCACTGATTATTCGGGCATCTCCTGTGATAAACTGTCACACGATTTAATTATCTTCCACAGTATCAATTTAGCGCGATCCCTTGAGACATGCCATTGAACTCTGCCTTCACACTGAGCAAATGCTTCAATTACATCCTCTTCAGCCCTTTGGACACAGAGGAGAGGCATGTTTGTCAGTCGCACGCCTCACTGAAGTACCAGACACCAGTAGTCATCTTTGCAAACTTGACCTTGCCGCTGTATTTTTTTTTTTTGTCTGTGCCAGCCATGAGCCCCGTGCCCCATTGAAGAGCAGAAACCAAGGTGGGGGAGAGCGGAGGAAGGCCCCAGGCACGCTGGCTCCGCTTCCCAGCAGGATGGTTGCTCTGCCTGCTCTTTGCCTTCTTCCCTGCTGTACCTCCCTCTTCCTGCCTGGAACGCTGTTTCCAAAGAAAGAACGCTTCCACCTCATTGCCTTGTATAACCCGCTGGTAGTTATGGAGAGAGGCTAGGAAAGCATTCAGAGATACTTCCACTTTAAGCAAGGTTTCTTCCCAACATGTTTCACAGGGACCCAGCTCCTCTTGCTTGATCCTGCAGTAAAGTCAGATAGCCGGTACACAACAGCCTCCGTAAATTTTGTGATGACAGAAGCTCACAAAATCTTGCGCGAGACCATAAGAACAGCATATGGTTTCATTGCAGAATAAAGCAAAGCTGAACAAAAAAACCCCAAACCCTCCACACTACTCCCTGGTTCACAACAGATCGAGGGAAAACCATAAGGTGAACATACTCAACAGCAGAACATCTGGGATTATGAATCCAGAATAGCAAAAGAGAAACTGCAACCTTTTTCTGTTGCAGAGATGTTTATGAAGAAACCCTACATCTGAGCAGGCCAAACTTCGCAACAGCTTGGCTACAGACCTAGTGTTGTGGCTCGGAGTTATCTCTGCTTATCTCAAGGTACGTTGTTTTGAAAGAAGCGTTCTGTTTTTTCTGAGGTCCTCGCCGTGCCCAAGGTTGTCCTTTAACCTTGCAGTGCAGGTTAATTCTGCCCAGCGGAAGGGTAGAGCAGCAGCGGCAGACGAGGTTTGGGCTGGGCAGCCAGGCCCTCCACATGCGCTTCCTTCAGCTGTAAGATGCACAGACTCCTGCTGGGTTTTTAGGAAAACCTGTTCCCCCTGATAAGGGGAGCAAAGCCAACGGTGACACGCTGGAGAAGTCATTAAAAGCAACAAGGCCAGCAGGAGCTTGACAAAAAGGTTTTCACCTTTCCAAAATCCGAATGCCAGGTCCCTGGAAATGACTGAACAACACCCAAGGTAGCGATGCTGAGCAAAGCTTCCAAACAGCTCTGCGACTTGAGAAAGCAGATGGATACAGGGAGATGGGCGTGTTCGGTCTGCAAAGTCAGCACTGTCCTGTTCTCTTGCTTGGTTGAATTCCTGCAGAGGAAATTCTTCTCCCGGTACCGTTTAAGACTGCCAGTGGTTTTGTGGATAATCCAATAAATTATTGTTATTAATATTACTGGTATTATTCTATTTAAAGACCCTCTCATCCAAGCTCTGCCTCGTATCTTACATGGTTTTCAGAAAATTAAGTTTGTTACATTCCATCAATACGAATCACAGCGTGCTCAAATGCATAAGGAGTACGGCAAGGAGAAAAATCATTTATGTGAGGGAAGCAGTCAATTACTTCATTGACGTGTGCTGTTTTATAGGCTTTTCACTGCCAATCAGTGTCACAGCTTTTCATCTCTTTTTTTCCGAACAAGCGCACATTATTTTACACAGTTCAGCTGATTTTAGCCTTGCGGCACTCCATAAATAAAGCTGTCCCTTGTCAAAGAGTTAACTTCTTTCCCTTTGCACATCACCTCTAAACATTGCCGGAGAAACGGGAAGCTACCATCAGTGGTTATTGGCCCAGACAGGCACCAGAAGGCAATTTGACCATCTCCATTTCATGTCAATGCAAAACGCAGCTGTAGAGTAAGGAGCGTATTTGTAGCCTGGGAGCCATCTCAAAGCAGAGCAAGGTTCACAGTATCCTCCTCCGGAGCCTTTGGGCAGGAGGCAAACTCTGATTACTTGGTGCAAAGTTGAGTTATTTTGAAATGTCAGGACTGAAGAGGGATTTGTTGGTGTGGGGTTTTGTGGGCTGTTGTTTGTTTGGGTTTTTTTTAGCAGCTAAGTGAGGAGCAATTTGATGGGGAAGCAGCAGCAGTCTCATCACGCTGGCACTGATTTTATCTGGACTGCCCTTTGAACATTTGGTTGCAATTTTTCCTAGCTAGTGGTTTCAGCAAAGGTTCCTGTTCAGCTAACAAAGATGCCATAGCCATATGAGCTGTTGAAGACCCTTTGCACTTACAGACAGGGCTCTCGAATCTCTGAAACAGCCCCTGTTGCGCCAGAGACCTCTGTTTATGGCAAAGGCTGTGCTGAAAACAACAGGAGATTGTTGTATTCCTCCAGACAGAAAAAGAAAAATAAAAGCAGCATTCAACCACGACCTCCTCAAGAGGGTTTTGCTTGAGTGAAATGGTGCTGGAGACTCGTAAAAGCTTTGCAATGTCCTACCCAGCTGGGAAATGCACTTGCTGCGCAAGAGACAACTTAGTTCATTCATGCTGTACAGCAACTTTCACATTTTTCCAGCTCAGTGACTCTGACATGCAGACGTGGATAAAGACAGAGTGGGGAAGAAAGACATTTCAGCTTTTTCCTCCAGGCTTTTAGCTCTAAGACAATATTATCCAGTGATTAGGTTACTGCTATCCAGACCCAGCTGTTATTTTTGGGTCTGCCCTTTTCCAGGTTTCTGACACCAGAGAGTCGCTAAAATTCAACGTGCCTCAGTTCCCTCATCTATAAAATGGGTTTGAAAAATGCTTTTAAATATGAGGGCAAAACATTTTTTAAAAGCTGTGATGTTTTCCTAACAATAACTCTGCAGAAAGGCAAACTATTTCTATCTTACAAGCTACCATTATCTTGTAAGTGGACCTGTCATCTCTTCAAATACATGGCCGAATTTTGTTATGACTGGGTAAAGAGTTTTTATTCTGTCCACCAGGAAACTTAGTATCAAAAGTTGTATTTAGCTGCTTGGATCCAACTAAACCATCAAAAAGCACTCTTATCATACACGTCTGCATTTAGAGTTCCCCAACCATTCAATAGATTTATTTTTTTTCCAAAACAACTCCACATAGAACCATGCCTTTAAGGTTCACATCTTTCGCTGAAATCAATTAACAATATAGGATGAGGCCCTAGTAAACAGCTTTAGAGGCACTTTGTAGATTGATTTGCTCAGCCAAACTGTTATTTAATTTATTATGAAGAAATGTCCTGTCCCATCTCAATTCATACAGCTCCACAGGGATGTCACAAGAAAATACTCTCTTACTGGAAGAAAAATAGAAAAGATAATTCATTTTATTACTTTCTAGTTACATACCAGTTTTTGTCTCAAATTTTCCCCAAACTGTACAGAGGGAATCAACTGAAACACAGGCTTACCTCTGTGGTGGTGGATTACTAGTATCCCTGGAAACAGAATAAGGAACTTTGACAGTACCTGAAGGAACTGTCCCTATAATCCAAATACAACCTGGAGGGATGAAGTCAGCAGATATATATCTGCTTAAGTCATAGAATCACAGAATGGTTTGGGTTGGAAGGGACCTTAAAGATCATCTAGTTCCATCTAGTCCATCAGCTGATTAAAACACGAAATTTTCATTTTCTCATGGTATTTTATGATTTATGATGACTGATTTGGGTGAAAAATAAAATTGTACTAAGCACGGAGAAAATTCATCAAAGTTTTTGTAGGATATAGGAATGCAGAAATGACAGTGCTACTGCTAAAAGAAAAATATCACTACTTAAATGTGCTTTGCAAAGGCAGATGAACAGACAAATGCCCCTTCACTACGTAAGGTATCAACACCTTTTTCCTCAAGAGTTTTTCCTTAAATTGTTGATGCTAAACAGTTCAAAGTATTATGAGAATTGTCTTTATTTACCGTTATGATGAGCGAAACTTTGTTGTTCTGCACAGAGTGGGTTAAAACTAGTCAAACTGGAGATTGCTGCATACATTTCAGCCAATTTTATTCCAAAAGGAGAGGAAAGGGATGAAAAGGGCAAGCATCATCAGAGAAACCAAATGTTTCCATAGTTTGCAGCCTATTTGAGACATGCCTGCTGAGCTTTTGGACTACAGCACCAAGTTAAATGACACTCAGTATGCCTATTTGACCAGTGAGGTGAGGAAGAATGTAGAAGGATTTTATGATGAAGTGTAGCAGATACGTAAGGAAAGAAGAGAATCCTAGGATGTAATAATATTGTAGGAATTGTTATAGAATAATTTAAAAGTGTAATTGGCAGAGGCATTATCTGACCTGGTCAGCAAGGGGAAGTTATGTATTCAATTATAAGCTAAAATCAATACACGCGCAGAGAAGTCATAAGGTGTGTCTTTAAGAAATACAAAGGTAACAACACACTGGTCAAAAAAGATAAAGACTTTGAACACTGAGATTTAGGTGCTCTTGCTCAGATGCATCATTTACCTATGAACTGAATCACAACGTTGCTTATTACTGTTGCTTCATAATATTGCTTAATTCTGCCAAATTTACGCAGAAATTAATAAGCTTTATCGATGAATATTTGCATTCAAAAAATCCAATAGATAACCTTTTCTAATCCAGCCTCCCTCTTTATGCCCGTGGTCTCTTTGCTGGTTTATCAGAAGCAAAAAAAAAAAAAAAAAAAAAAGAGAGAGAGCCTGCCAAGGCTTATCTTGCAGAGCAGAACCCTCGTGAGGCTACAGGTATCAGCCTTGTAGGAAAACGCTTGTGCTGGCCTTATCTGGGGGAGGTCACCTCCCAGAGGGACTGGGTGGCAGCGGCTCCAGTGCTTATTGAATGCATTAGCTTGCAGTTCCTAGGACTGCGCCACATCTCTTGCTCCACAAAGCAAAGGAGTAAGCCCCGTTTACAAGAAGCTAGCAAACACCACAGGCTGATACGTTCAAGGCTTCCTGGCCCTTGTGCTGGGGAGCACAGGGGTCAGCAAAGCAGGGTTTGGCTGCCTGCGTCAGAGAGTCGCCTTTATGTTTTCAGGAATGGTTCGAGTCTCCCTCACAAAAAAACTTTAATTTCAGGTCCTTATAAAAAAAAAGCCACCCCTCCCACAATAACAGGAAAGATATTCCAAAAAAAGGATACTGAAGGTATTTTAGTGGCATAGCAAGATGTCTGCGGCGTAGCTCAGTTCTGCCTTACCCTGTGGCACCGAGAACGTGTCTGGTTTTATCTGTTGTTTTTCCACAGCTTGTCTCTTGGCTTCCTCAGCCATTGCAGCCCTATATTTACACAGCTGCCTCTGAAGCTGTAAGTCAGCAGCAGTGATTGTTGCATAAACAAACGGAACATGTGGATCTTGCCAAATATCATTTACCCCAGTTTTCATCCTCCTTCTTAAGCAGTTCATGTTTTGGCGCTAACAGACTTCCTGAAAATTAAAAAGAAAATGCTTTCCGCTGTGTTTCATGTATAATGCATATCTGTTTTGGCAGAAAAAAAGTTTTGAATAGCTTTAGGATGGGAGACAATACAAATAAGAGAAATTTCAGAGTAAGGCAGCAAAAGTCACTGTCGCATGAAGCCTAGCGCTGAGGATGCTGTGTGTGTCACCTACCACCTGAGCCACGGAGCCCCCTCCGCTCCCAGCCCTGCTTTGGCTGGAGAAACACATCCTGCCAGGTCAGGCTAATTAACGCAGTCTAACAGGCTGGGGCCAGACTCGGCAGTTGCGCTTGCTTCTCTCCCTCCTTCAATCATAACCTGAACACGGTGGGATATCCGAATGGGGAAACAGCTTTTCACACCTTAACGATGCATTTTAAAACATGGTGTTTTTCAGCACCATTTTGATGATCAATTGACTTTCAGCACGAGGGACATGACTGACTAACCTCCAACATCTGTTTCCTTAATTTTTTTTTCTTAGTTACACCAGTTGTGATAAAGGTATTTATGCTGCTGTTTGCCTCTGGGGATGGAAAATAGCCCCTGCATGCTGAATAGATGCTTGTGCAACTGGGAACACCACACTGAGTATGGGAGACAGATCGGGATGAAGAGATATCTGTATTCTGAAATTAAGTTATCAAAGGTCTCCAAAGCTACAGATGTTGCTATAAATAGATCAACATCCTGCGTTACTAGAAACTTCAGAGGAGTCTGTTTCACAGTACTTCGTTCCTCTACTGCTCTAAGTGAAAATACAGATCAGGGTAGACAGGGTTGCACCAAGTTCAAGAACAGAAGAGGTGTGTTATTGAGCACAAGAAATAGCCAGATACCCATTTAGCAGCATCAAACCATAGACTCGCAGAGTAATTTGGGCTGGGAGGGACCAGCTGAGGTCAGGTTGCCCAGGGCCAGGTCCTCCAACGCATCCCACAGAGGGGCTTACCTCTCTAGCACCCACACCAACATGGGAGCAGCCTCAGGGTGAAATAGTTTTCTTTATATCTGCAATTTCCCTTGTCGCAACTTCTGCCTGCTGCCTCTCTTGTCACTGTGCACCTTCAAGAGAAGTCTGGCTCAGTCTTCCCTATGCCCTCATGCTAGGCACAGGTATACAACAGGAAGATCTCCCCATTGCCTTATCTTCCTTAGGCTAAGCAAGCCCCGTTTTCTGGGTAAACCCATTCAGCAGTTTCTAGCATTGAAGGCATTCATTCTTTCACTGCTCTGCTCCCCTCCCCAGAACACAAAAGATGTTGAGACAGACTATTTGCAGAGGTTGAGCAAGAAGAAATAGCATGCCAGGAGAAATGAGGGTTGTAAGGAATCAAAAGCACCTCAGACTCACCCCTCCTTTTAGCACACACTTGTGGGCTTTGCCAGTTACAGCTGTGCCAACCAAGGGTAAAGACAAATGTGAGCCCATTCAAACAAAACTTCTGCAGCAGGAAGCAGCCTGCCTGCAATCCCACTACCTTTTATTACAGCCTCGTGGAGCCACACAATCTGTGAATTTTACATCAGGATCCGTGCGTGGGTGGAAGAAACTGAAGCAGCAAGTAGCAGTACCTGTTGTGGGAAGAGACGTCAGCTCTCCAGCACTTTGTCCCGTGTAATGAGGTATTGAAACACCACTGTCACACCATGACTGCAAAGTACCGCAGCGCTGGCAAGGATGTAAACATTTAGGTCTTGCTCAAATCCAGCAGGTTGCATCTGTTGGGGTCTACTGAGAGGCCCAGGTGCAGGGGAGGCCATATCGCTCTCTACAACTACCTGGAGGAGGCTGGTCTCTTCTCACGAGTGAAAAGCAATAGGATGAAAGGAAACAGCCTCAAGTTGCACTAGGGGAGGTTTAGATTGGATATTGGGAAAAATTTCTGCACCAAAAGGGTTGTCAAGCACTGGAACAGGCTGCCCAGGGAACTGGTGGAGTCACCATCCCAGGAGGTATTTAAAAGATGCATAGATGTGGTGCTTAGGGACATGGGTTAGTGGTGCACTTGGCAGCATTAGGTTAATGGTTGGACTAGATGGTCTTAAAGGTCTTTTCCAACCTAAACGATTCTATGATTCTATCCCATAGACCCTGCGCACCCATTTGACACCCTGGCATGCCATGCCTCTGCAGCAGGAGGGCTTGATGGCTGGCTGACACCTTGTTCCAGGGAAGCACTCTGATGCTGTTTCAGAGGCATGGGTTGGGATGCTGCCAGCTTCAGCACTGCCACATGCCTCTCCTCTGTGCTACGGACCCCGGAACATGAAGATCCCTCCCATGCAGGGCAGCACTGCGTTAGGCAGGGATGCCTCAAATCTCAGGCCTTCACATTTTGGGGCTCCAGGTGCAGCAGTGGAAAGTGCTGGGTAAGGGGGAGTCCTGGAACTGGGGTCTTTGGCAGCACCAGCATCTCCTGCAGGTTGGCATGGGTCTGAAGCAGGCGACTGGTGATGTTCACAGTTTAGCAAACCTATCTGCAAAGTGATTTTTCACTTTGTTTTCTACCATCTTCCCCTTGGGCCCTAAAATAGTTTTTTCCTTTTTGCTTCCATCACAGGCTGAGCAACAGTCTGGATGCAGGCAGCATCCCAGGCCTGGCTGACGGACTGATGCAGGAGCTGTGAGCAGCACCCAGGCTTCACAATACACTCCTTTAGGCATGGTCACCCCACAGGCACTGCACAGAGGCTATGGGTGTGGGGCAAAAGAGGCTTAAAAAAACCCTTCACAACAGATTATGATCCAGGAGAGAGCCAGCTTGCTCCTCAGACCCCACTCTGAGTTTGCAGAGCTGCTGTCCAGGAAAGCGTCATACTGGAAAGCACCCCTACAGCACAGGCTTCCAGATGAGCATAGACTGGGCTATCATATGTATCAAATAGGGCAGCCACATTTCATTTTTCTTGCTAGCAATCATTCTGAGAAGAAAAAAACAAAGCAATATAACAGTAGGGAATCTCACTAATTAAGGTCTCCCAGATTGCCCTGAGGGATTAAGCAGGAAGAGCTGTCACTGAGCCTGCGAGACATCAAGACAGACTTTCCGATGCCGGGGCCAAGTAGGTTCAACGAGGATTGGTAGAAGCCCACTCTCTGGAAAATATCCGTACAAGAAAATTCATTAGCATTGGAGATCAATGGGCGCACTATTCTTTGAAGAACCAGAGGTTCATGTGAGCCTTAGTGAATTTTATTTCACCCGATTAAAAAAAAAAAAAAATACTACTGGATTTTCTTTTGAGATGCTTTCAGTGAATTACACTGCCAGTATCTGCAGCCAGAATAATACCTTGTGTCTCTTTGTAGTTGGATCCTTTTCAGCTGAGGCCAAATGAGACTTCAGCCTTTGAATGCACCTAGAACAGTAAGAAGCAGTTGTAGCCAATAGTGGTAGCTTCTTAGGGGTGCCGGAGGGATTTGGGAAGACATTCCTTCACTTTTAATTTAGTGCAGGCGATGATAGCTGAATTGGCATTATTTTAAAGAGTACCATCCTTAGGAACTAATTTTTCTGTAATCAGTTTCAAGTTTCAAATTAGAATATTCCTATATTCAATTTATGCAGGTAATTTTCCGTAATTATTATTAGCAGTGATACAAAGTAAGTCTAGCACATGCATTTTCAATTTTCATAAAGAGAAACTGCAAACTTGAATTTTCTAATGCAGTTCAAGGCTTCTGGTATTTCCTGAACTTCCTTTGACTTCTTACTGTTAACTCGAGCCAGAAAGTCCAGTACAATATATCCTGTGCTGCTGAAGAGTAATTATTTCGCTCACACTAACCCATAAGGGGGTCAGACTTCATTAATTCTAATCTATTTTACACAGATGTTAAAGCAAATTAATTTTCAAGTTTAAATAAAACACAGGTTTTAAATATAGATTAGCAATATCTAAGAAACAATCAAAGAGGGTAGTACTGCTGTTATTGAACTTACACCCATGGGACTTCGACAGATGAAGAATCAGACTCTTTCATTTCTTCTTTAGTTAAATGGCCCAAATTCAGTGCTGTCTTACATGACTGATATGTAAAAAGCAGACATTTGTCATCCCTAAGTATGTTGCTTACAAAATTTACAACTGTATAAAAACAGTTATTATTTAAGATTTTATTTCAGTGACGCTGTAAGTCCCTACGATTGCTACACTTCCAACACAGTTAAAACTGAAAGAGTTCTTAAAATACTTGCTCTCCCCCGTTTTTGGAATGCAATTGAGTTTTTGGTAGGAATAAACAAGTTGACCAGAAACTAGAGACAACTGTTTTCATGGTAAGGAAACCTACTTATTCAGGTGGCACTTAGGAATATTTATACTGGAGAGAAAAAGATGGGCTTTTAAAAACATTTGTTCCTGTAAACTGGAAGAACCATGGATGGATGGATGTTTCTCCATGACTCACCTCATTTGCCAGATCAACGTGTGTTACTAGTGTATTACAGTGACACAGCTGAAAAGAAAGGGACGTCTCTAACCGAGCTGGAATAGCGCAGGATTTGTCCTGAAAAATCAACTGGAAAAACCATAAACAGTGCCCAGCCAGAGCATACAAGGAGTAGGAATACGCTGCTTTGACAGGATTTCTTTTATGGTTATGGCACTATGTTTTCTTACCTGAAGCCATTGGTATCCTTGAACAAGATAGTGAAATTGCTCTGGCAGATATCCTTATCAATAAATAGTATTAATTTAATATTATTAAATGGAAGTTTCACAGTGCTATTAAAAGTGTTTTAAGGATGGATAAGCAAGAAGCTCAGCCCTGCAACTCACTGGACACTGGGATTCCAAACAAAAAAAATGTCTAAAAGTGACCTCTACAAGGCCATGTAGTGCTCAAAGTTGTGTGCCAGGTAAGGAAGTGTTTTATTAGGTACAGTCCAGAGTGCTTATCTTATCTGTAATCTTGAAACTTAAAGCCAACAGTGGAAGTGACATAAATTGTTAACAAAAAGTCACAAGAACCGAGGCACATTGCCCAGCAAATTGAAGACACAAAAGAAAAATTGCGTGTGTGATAAGCATGCCAAAACCAACTGCCTGATATGTATCACTTCCCATATATTTTGATTTTCCTTTAGTGTTCCATATTTTGTGATCTTTTAGTCTGCAAAACACGCTGCAATTAAAGGAACTATGGCCTACATACTATCTAAAGGACACCCTAGTGATTCCTTTCATTTATTGTACTCGTAGGGGAATCTCTGCATCATGTTTTCTGAACATAGTTACGCCATCAGATTTCAAGTTATATTTCAGAGATGGAAAGAGGTTGTTGTAAGCACACAGGTTAGCCACGCTGGCTGAGACTGACCACTGATGACAGGACGTGTCCTAATGTCAATACTTCCTAAGGAAATGCAGGTGTGTGTAAAGAGAGAATTCAGACACACAGCCTTTTTCATACTCATGATTGACACTGAGCATTAAAAATATATCGCAATGGTAGCCACATAATCCAAATATTTATCCTGTGGGGATAAGGTAGGTTTATCTAAACTCCTGATTACCAATAAAAACTTCAAACTACCCATCTAAGTAAATGTTTCTTGTAAACAGTGGTCTTAAGTCCTTTTTAGCAGGAACGCAGTCATTTGAACTGTCTGCTGCTTTGAACACGGAAAGAAAACTGGAGGCATTTAAAGCAACAATAAATTCATATCCAGCATTTGTAAGATCTTGCCGATTCACTGTTTGCATCCTTATTGCCTCTAAAGCAAACAAACAGGAGAAACTTCAGCTCAGGGATAAAAAGCAAGTACCTAACACTTTTCCCCTGCTGTACAAAGCAAAAACTACCATTATTGCATGTCCCAAATGTTTCTCATTTGAAATGAGGATCTTTTGTAGTTCCAGGAACACTTTTTTTGCAATGCAGATTTTGAAGGATATGATAAGTTATTCCAATGACAATCGGCAGCAGAGTTTGGAAAAAGTCCATCCAGAGCAATTGAGTGAACCTGAAGTTTCAAAGATTTATAGTTTTGCTCCATTCTAGCCCATGACATAAGAGAACAAGAGAAAAGCTAGCGAGAGGTTCAGTAACATACACAATACTCATATACCTCTTCAAATTTGAGGGCAGTAAACCTATTTTATAGTCACAAGCCCTTAGGTGGGGCAGGAGCCTTCCTCTTGGTGCTAGAAGTCACCAGCTTCTGTCCTTCACCATCTCCAGAGGTTGTGCTTACCTTAAATACTAGGGGGAGTAGAGTGCCTGCCTCTATTGTAGATGGGATTTGGGGCTCTTCAAGCCGCTATATTTCAGAAAAGATCCTGTCTACCTCCCTTTCCTCTTCTCTGATGCTATTCTCCTGTAACTCCTCCACTTGGCAGCACAGCTCTTCCAAGGCAGGACACCTCCTGCAGGACAGAAGGCCATCTCTCCTGGCCCCAGAGAGAAGCCCCAGGTACTCCCTGCAGCCTTGAACACTTGCAGGTCTGCACCCACCATCTGAAACTGACTCTGTGTTGAAGCCTCTACCTTGGCATGGGCAGCTACCAGGGAAGAAATTCTTTACTGTGAGGGTGGTGAAATACTGGCACAGGTTGCCCAGAGAAGCTGTGGATGCCCCATCCCTGGAAGTGTTCAAGGCCAGGCTGGATGGGGCTTTGAGCAGCCTGGTCTAGTGGGAGGTGTCCCTGCTCAGGGCAGGGGGTTGGAGCTAGGTGATCTTTAAGGTCCCTTCCAATCCAAACCATTCTATGAAACGACTCCATGGCATGTTACCACCATGTATGAGACAGTTACAGCAGAACAAATTCACCTGAGTCCCCTCTTTTTTTTTTTCTTTCTTCCCTGTACCCTTCTGTACAAACTTCTCTATCTGTTGACTGTGCTGTAGGACTCATATATATATATAGGACTCACCTGAGCTCTGGCTAAAAGTGTGCTTGACCCTCCCTAACTAGGGGCAGCTGTAGCAAAGGCTTTGGGCACCGGGGTTAGGGGCAGCTCATCACGCTCATTAGAAGCTGCTAGAGCAGCTCCCCTACCTCATCCTTACCTGGTAGCAGTGGGTACCGTGGAGTTTCCCAAGCATTCCCTGATGATGCTGGACCTTGTCATCAGAGGGTCAAGAAACTCCCAAAGCTGAACCCAGAGACTGCTGAGCAAAATGCTGCGCCTGTTTGCTGTGTTCTCATAATATCCAGTTCATAATGCCCTGAATTAAGCCTCTTTTAAAACCATATAGCGGACAGTGGGTCAGTAAAATGATGTGACTTAATAAAACACAAAAAATTGTTGGGAGTAATTTTTCACAGTGGGTCCAGCTCAGTGTGTAGCTGCCTCTCACTCCAGCCAGGTCTAGATGTTGCAGAAGATCATGAAACACTTGCACTTCTACCACTTTAAAATACCACTTCAGATGCTGAAGCTGGGAGGTTAAACCTTGATTCACTATCATGGCTTATGGTACCAGTGCATGTTTGCGTAAACTATGCCCCTGTCCAGTTTTTAATCCTACTAAATGCTTGATCTCCAGTGTTATGGCAATGAATTCAAGAGTCTTTTTCTACAGAAAAAGACGATATTTCCTAGGACTCATTTTGTTTACACTTGATGTTATCATGAAAGGATCTCTGCTACTGGAAATGCAAAATCTGGGTGTTGTATTGACCCTTCTACTTCATTTAATACGGGCCTTAAAATGAAAATGACACTCAATCCCACAGGGCTTGAATGCAGCCCTGTGTTTGTGGATCAATATTATGAGTCTCATTAAAAGGCAACCCAGAGCCTTAGCTAGCTCAATAATGTAGCTCCCTTATGCCATTATTCTGACTCAACAAGTACGAAAGGTGCTACTTATTTTACCAATATTAGGCACAAGCAAATATGTCCTATAGTGCGATAGTCAAACCAGCTGTAAAAATTAACAGGCATTTCTGCTCCAGTTCACTATTCTGTTCCACTCCAGCTGGAATGAAACTCATAAAACTTAAAACGCAGTTGAAGGAAGGCTTTCGCACCTTCGTTGCTTGATGCTGTTTCCTGAATCGTTACGCTGCTATTTCAGCCGATCTGACGACCACTGGGGCACAACACGGAATTATTATTCAAACAGGAAATTTCAGGTCCAGCACTTGGTTTCCTGTTGACATTATCCACATGTTGTGTGTGTGTGTGTGTGTTGCGTTTTGCATATTTTCCGGTAGAATATCGGTAATGAAAATCAATCAGTGGCTGACAGTGAATGCTAAGACCCCCATGATGCTAAGAAGACAGTAGCTTTCGAACAAACAGGTTTCTGGGGGTGGGGGGCCAAGGAGACTCAAAGGTGAAAAATTTGAGACCTTTGGCAGACTGCAGCAATGTTTCTGGCACTGCATAAAGCTACTTCGCATTTGCCAATTCATATTTTAGGATTCTCTCCTTATTTGCCTACAACTAGCAATTACACTACGTGGCACTTTGTCTAACGCCTTCACATCAAGACAGTGTTTAATGATTGACGCAGCACTGGGAAAGAAGCATCAGAAGGCATTAGAAGATTACATATCACACCAATTTAATACATTACAGAGCAAATCGATTGTGATGGATGGAACTTCAAATAATAATCTGATTACAGAGGGACAAAACCAAGAACCATCCAGGGAATTCTACAATGTGGAAACCCGGCAGATTACATCTGAAATTAATCTTAACTAGATAATCGGTTTTGTATTCTGGATTTGCATGCACAAAGACGACCGACAAAAATGTTTATCACCCCAAGGGCTACCATAGGAGCCAGGGATAGAAACCCTCTCTTCCTTGATGAACATCAATGTTGCTATTCATTTCCAAAGGGCTTGCACATACCAAGACCAAATTTGGCTTTATAGCTTTTTCATTCACAAGGGCACATTTCCGTTATACTTCGTGGAGTTTTGGCCATTTCAGAGGGTTATTATGAGCTCTTTGCAGGGGGACAGTCTAAGTCCTCTATCCTGCAGACACTTAAGCATGTCCTTGTGTTTAAGGCTATGAATAGTCATACTGACTCCACCGGGATTACTTGGATACTGAAAGTCAAGCACATATCAAAGTGTCTGCAGGATTGCTGCCTAGGGAACGAGACACAAAAGACTCTACAAAAAATATTCCTTAGTGAGACTCTATTAAAAAGAACATAAATGTTATTAAACTTTGGTTAGTTTGTTACTGATTGAGAAGTACACTGACTCTAGCAGTGTGTATTTTCCACTGTAATTTTTATTATTTGGATACATGCTATTATGTATGCATACAGTGATGTTATCTACACTAATATCTTTCAGATATTTTACTTTGAATGTCATAAGCACATAAAATCAGTTAATTCCTTCCATGTTATGAATGCAGAATACTGATTGCGGAGCTATTAGTAATATGCATTCGGAGGACACACTGTACTGACTCTGAAGGATCCACAACTGAATGCTGAATAATTCACAAAATTTGACAAAATGCAAATAAGGTGACTGATATGATAGGGGAATGCTGAATTCCCGGAGGAATACAAAGGAGGTATTAGTATTTTGTTCCTCTTGTAGAAAAATTACTTGTGAGACTACGATTTAATTCATTTCAATTTTTATTAAAAACCCTTTCATTACTCTGACCCACTGCATATGACAGCTGCATTGCAAAATTAACACTAATTTGCAAGTGCAGCTGGGCTCCCTTGACAGTGAGACTAAGCACAAAACATTATTAAGAGAGGAATTAAGGGTGGAGTTACATATATACTTAATTGTGTAGTACATATGTTTCAGAATAATTTATTATACATGCAGCTCAGTGACATCAGTGCAAATTTTGCACCTATGAAAGCTGCAGTTCCCTGCTTCTGACTTCCTATGACCTCGATCTCTGCAGACCGGTTCGGGCCAGGTGTACCTTGCATTACTACTTAATCTTAGGCAGCTGAGCCCTCCCTGTTTACTCCTTCTGGGTTACAAACATTGCCATGCAGAGACGTGGAGTTTGACTTTAGGGAACCGAAAGACTGGTTTTTCCCTTGCTGGACGCAGCCGCGGCTTCGGGAGGGAAAGTTTTTTGCAGTGCCGAACACCAGCGCATCCTGCCCATTTTGCAATAGCTAGTGTAGCGCAGCGAGCCAGGCCCAGACTCAGCTGGATACCTGCTTGTAAGCATGTGTTTGTCCAAAGGAATTGCTCAAAGTTTAAGGTTTTCTTTGATGGACTAGGGCCTTAAAAAGACTGTCAGAGCTCTTTGAGGTTTTCTTCTGCTGTATGTTAATAAAATAGCAGTAACTTAGCCAGCAATTTAGAAATGTCTAGCATATACGTCTATAAAACTTCTAAGTTCTAAAATATTTAAGTTCCAATGTATATCCAATTTCGCTTTGGAAAGTTCTAGTATAGCAACTTTCAACCTGAAAGCTTTAAAAAGTAGTTGTTCTTTATAAATTATGTAAAATCCACGTGCAAAAAGACACTGATGGAAGTTAGCACAAACAGTGAAGTCAGGATTCAGACCCCAGCTGTTGAATGTTTCTTGATGGTCAGACGCTTACTTAGAGATGGTTTTATGTGGCCATTTCCAGAGCTCAGATCCTGCTCGGGGTTTGATACTGTGCCATGCCTAAGTTATAATCACCCAGGTTTCTAACCTTCTCTGTCCTTCCCTCCTCTGGCCTATGGCTGTCAGTCTTAGTTTGAGCTGCTCTACATTTCTAATGTTTCTTCTCGGGCAGTGCTGACAGCCTCTGGCAGCGACCTCCCTCATCCTGCGATTTCTGCGTTTCACTATAAACTTTTTCTATCAATCGGCAAAATCTATTCTTTGCCCCTTTAGCTCTTGTGCCACACATGCACCAAGCTGGTGATCCAAGTCATTCTTTGTGAGCCTGTCCTGTCCTTTTCAGAAGTGGCCAAAACATGCTGACAAAATGCAGTGCGAGGAGGACTTCCACCTCACCTCTTCAGTGACACATGGACCATCGCAGGCTGCCACATTGTCAAGGTAAGTCCCTCTTATGTCACCTCTGTCCTCCGGGGTCAAATAAAATAACACCTTTTGCACTTAAAAAGCTGAAGTTTATTGTAGGATGTTTAAACCTCCACAGCATCTTACAGGTTGTTATACAATGTGGTCTGCTTGCACCCACTCACTTTGTGGCAATGTTTGTCTGTGAGCGAGCCTTCTCCCAATACCTGGCAGCACGACACCATCTTCAATTCTTTCAGTTCGGAACTGATCTCTGGGCACCCACCAAAGCACCGTGTCCTGACATGCACACAGAAAACACAACCCTTTTCAAGAAATAAGAAGAATAATACAGACAGGCAACTCTGCAGCAGTATCATCGGCGTGCTCACAAGCCACTTGATGTTCGATGTATGCTAGATTAAAACCTGCCTTGGTCATCACATCCTTCCATGGGTATTAATTTTAAATAAAACCAGAATTAATTGGAAATTTTGGCTCTTGATAAAATCAAGTATTCCTTTGCTTTAAAGTCTGTCTCACAGAGACAGAGGTAGTCTCTCTATTATTTGTCTAATAAAATATATTATTTGTCTAATAAAAGGGAATGTTAAGATTTATCTATCAGCAGTTTGCTAAACGTCTCATTCATTTTGGTTTGCATAGTAAAGCTTTGGGATGAGGGTGCTGATATTTTTTAATACCTGACAGTCCCTGGGGAAGCTGGAAAAGGTTAAAAATTTATTGCAGGCACTCTGAATACACTAATGTCTTGCAGACAGAGCTGGCATTGATCCTTTCCCCTCTCCCGATAAATCTTCAGCAGATGAGAGTGGCTATTTACTTTCCATTGTGCAAGCAGAGCTCCTTGAAGAGAAATAAAATCTTTCTAACTTGGAACATACTGCTGGGAGCAGACTTGGATTTCTGTTACACAACGACTGATTATTTCCATCCTAGCAATATCTGGGGCAAAGAAATTGTGCCTTCAAGAGCATCAGCTCTAGGTAAGCAGAAAAAGAACTGACAACGTGGAGATGTCAGCAGAAGCATGCAAAGCATTTATTTATCTGGGCACAAGCAGAGCTGGAGTAACAGCGAAAAAGCATGTTTGGGTTTTTTTTAATTAGGAGAAAAAGGTGCAGAGTGTTCAACTAGGAAGCAGTTTAATTTATATGAATATAAGAAACAACTCGGTATAAAGAGAGGAATTTTATTGTGATGGTGAAGGTAAGTGAGGAACGGTGTCGTATCTTCCAAAGTATTTCTGGTGCTTCTTTTAGCAGACAGTAATGAAAAAAATTGGGTTGACTCCATTTCAGGATTCAACAAATGTTTCTTATGAGCACATGGCTCACCTCAGCTCTAGCTTGTGAAACACTAGATTAAAATGGTCCATATTGTTATCAATATAGCTTTACCATGATGCTGCCAAATCTCTTGCGCTGTAGTATCTGCCATTGAAAAAGATGGGACAGTTCCATTTAGTTCCAAATTTGGCCCTCAGAGATGTGTACTTTCAGCTCTTGCAAAAATAAATGGAGAGAGTACGTGAAATCCGGCTTCAGAGCATACCCCTTTATGAACTCTGCTTCTGAAGCATTTCTGTATTGCTTTGATTTGCAGAAGTATGTGCTACAGTGGCACATACTGAAGATTCTGCCTGCTCTTGGGAGCCCCTTGAGCTGGGTACCATTCAGGCTTCTAACTGGAGACAGTCTCTGTGGAGTCCTACTCTGATTTGTTGCCCTCTCTAGGCAGCAGGCAGGGAGCCAGAAAGTTGAAAGATGCCCTGTGATATTCTCCGCCTCCATATAAACAAACTTCATTAAGACGTAAACAGGGTTGAGCCAAGTTGTATATGAATTTACATAACTATAGACTTCTAAGCAAATTCCTTTTGAAAGGATTTGGATGGCTAGACTCCAACAGCATCCTTTTACGAGAAGATGACGTAGAAATGCAAAGTAAGACTAGTGTAGCACAACCTACTAAGATGGCAGGTAATTTAATAGGAGCTGAAGATGTGCATCAGCTGGAGTCACTTGCTGTGTGCCCTGGTGCCAAGTGTGGTGGTGTCTTCATACAACTGTTCGTTCTTCTGCGCTGCTAATAAACCCCAGTGACTTGCTGTTAGTATACAGTTACCAGGATTTTGCACAGGAAAGGTCTGACTTGTTATCAAATACAGAGCTGATCTTGTCATTAGTCTTTTATGCCTAAAACGCAAATGTGCAAAAAACACGTGTGTCTATTTCAAGGGGAACCTATTCACTATCAGCTACACAGCTGATGCATCAAGCAGTAAAGGTCTACTTTTGCCCTGTGTACCACAGTGCAGAAAGCAGCTGAAGAATGCGGATGGTGTTTGCATGAATCCTGTAATCCAGAAACCTCAGAAAGAAAATCTGAATGGGAGCGGCAGGCTGACTGGGCTGCCCTAGGACTGTCTGGTTGTGGCTGTGGCCTGGAGTTACCTTCCTGACTAATCACCCCTTCGCTCACATAGGAGTTGTTTGTGAAATGTCTCTGCACGTAAAGCAGAGCTCTCTCACCTACATTTCTTCCCCAAAGAACAATACTCCTTGCACTAAAGGTTGCGTAAGTGAACATTTGAACTCATAAAAAAGTGCTCTCAAATCATATGGGAAATTCAGGATTTTTTTTCTTTCTGGTACTTCATTTTCCTACGAAATGGCTCTCTTTCTTTATGGGTGGGTGTCTTGTTACCTTCAAACGTTCTTCTCTGCCTCTCACTGATGGCCACATCCCAAAACTTTCACCATTTGTATTAACAGATGTGATGGTGAGGCTGGGAACTGACTTGCAGACTGCATTTAACTTCAATTACTTTTTAAACCAAGAGCAGCTAAAGCGCTAGAAAACTCTGGATATGAGGCAGCTCTGCTCTGTTTAAAAGAGGATTATTGTGGTTTAGTTTAAACCGCTTCCTTAATCAAATTGACATAAACTTGCTTGATATCTATTTAAGTTTCAATATTATTTTTTCTCTCGTTTAATTAAATGCATTTTGAATTATGCTTTAAGGCAAACCTGCACAACTCTGTATGTACACAAGCTCTCAGATGGTGTTACCAAGATCCCATTTGGAAATGGTACAGCTCATTAGCTTTGCTGGCTCCCAGACAGTTCAGAGCAGTTTGGATTTCCTGCCAATTCAATGGTATTATTTAGTTTGTATTGAAAAGCTCGTGTTTCCTTTTGACCCGCGATGATCAGCAAGCGCGAGCACTGAAGGGCCTGGTCTTTCATCAGCGCCTGCAAGAGCAGAAGAGCTCTGAGACTTTGGATGAGTACAGTGCATTGCCTTTTGCTTCCTTTTACTGCTGTTTTATGGAACAGAAGGAAGAGACAATGTGAGCTTTTGTACAAAAGTGAGGTGACCTTTCCAAGTTACATGTGGGATCTGCTGCTGTTTCTATAGAGACCAAATGCATTAACCTGAGTCAAGTGGGAATGCCTGAGGCTCATTGAAAGGGATATCGTTTCTCAGAGAAAGCTGGAAGATTTAAGTAAAAAGGTTGATTCATGTGTTGTACTTTTTAAACAAAGGGAAGCTGCATTTAAACTTCCTCAATTGGATGTCTGAGCAAAGACATACTTTTTGTGTCTGGTTTCAGCTTCCAATTTCCAACTTGCATCAGCCTTACCAAAAAACTGTCCTACTTTATGGTCCAAAATGCTTCTTTTGCTGAATAAGACTCTACAAGACTTGGTTTTGGACAAGTGAAAGACGCTTCTTGTTTGGTCAAAGAATCTGTGAAAATACTCTATGATGTTATTCAGTTTGTCCATCCTGCATCCATGAACTCATAAACCAAGACCAAATCTCCACTCAAGGCAGGTCCTAAGACCCAACTCATTCCCTTCAGACCTAAACCCATTTTGTTTCAACACTCAGAACTAGTGCAAAGAATAAAATACTTTTGACTATGTGTAAGAAAGATAAAAAAATTAAAAAAATTCTAAAGGGATAGGTTGCATTCCTTTTCTGGAAGCTGACAAGAGAATAATGATAAATTTCTATATTAACTAACAAAATCAACTATTTTCACTGATTTAAGGTGATGGCCTATTTAATTTGCAGGTGGGCAGACGTGAATCATATCACAAGTACTGCTTGCTGTCATCTGTCTAGATATACACTCTCTGATCACAGAAGGAAATTCAGTTTTTGCCTGTGTCACCAGGGAGTTCAGGTTTTTGGTGGGGGAACGGAGGGTAAATCTAGGATTCTCTCCAAATACAGATTTCTACTTAGTCCAACAGGTACATTTGGTAAAACAAAACTTGCTTTGTGGAAAATCATCGCCCAGACCCTTCCAGTTGTTTCCCCTGTGCGTATTTGGGAGTCTGAAAACAGGATTTTTCTTTAGTGATTTTTCTCTTTTCATCTCTTAGGTATGCACTCATAGGCCTACCCCTGTCTTTGGGAAGGGGGGTATGTCTGCTCAGCTGTAGAATTTAAAAAAATAAAATAACAGTGAATACCAGCTCACTAAAAAAAAAAAAAAAGAAAAAAGAGAGAAAGAAAAACATAGTTACAAAATGGCACAGTTTAAAGACTGATTTAAAGGCTAATTTGACAACTGTTGCATAGGAGAGAACCATGTAACTTACAAATAGGTAAAATTCTAATTATCAACCATGAAAAAGAAATACTGCGATTAGTTTGAACTGTGTTGAACCTTTGACTACTTTAAGGAAAGTATTATTCAAAAAGGCAGCCAATGCATAAACAGCTCTTCATCTTTTACCTAGCTCGGCTGGATGTTAGATCAAAGAAGTTGGATCAAAGTTTGTTTTTACAAAGTCTCCTTTAGATGCAAGAGTGCCAAAGTACTTTATAAAATGGCCCTTTGAGAAATATAATATCTAGCAGGTAATAAGTTAGAAATGCAGAATTTAGCAGAATAAAGAGAGATGCTGGGTATCAGCAATGAACTAATTGGTTTTGTCATCTCACAGACAAAATTAAATATTTCTAAACGGCTTTCATTTTCCACTCTGCTCACCAATAACATAACACATACAAAATGCTGCTGTAAGGGCCTGAGCACTCTATTGATCTTAATAGTTTTGGTATCACCGCTCACTGCTGCGTGTTAGCATTCCGGGAACGCTTAATGGTGAATTTTAGTATGCCCTCTGAGCTACCATCTAATTGTACAACCCAAAGGTGAAGGTTGTGTCTCAAACACAACTTACTTAAAGTATCTTGTTCTTTGTGTTTGCTGTCTTGCTGCGGCTGGAAAACAGAGATTGTTTGCTGCCTGAACCTGGTGCTCTGGTTGTAATAGGTCATGGAGCGAGAGCACGTGGAGAGGAGGAGAGCACTGACAAGGAGCAGAAAAGATTTCTAAATTGGAGCTGTTCTTATCCGACGCTCCATGGGTACTTGTTCTTTGTTTGATAAGGGTTAAACTTTTTATTAAAGACATGGATCATGTGGGTGCTTTGTGTGCCTGCACAATACGATACCTCCAGATAAATAAAAGAGCATTAGTTTGGAACACAATCCTGGTTTCTCCAGTGCAATAGCACATGCATATGAATAGACTGGAAATATTGACATAGAGTAACAGAAAAGGTTAAGTCAATGTTTGCTCAATGCTGCAATCCAAAAGTCATTTTTAGTGCAGCAAATTCTGAGATTCCCAAGCAGGAAGTAAACAAAAAGGTCAAAGCAATTAACAGATAAGTTAGGTGAGCTCAGTGCATGCACAAACAGGCACAGCAAAGCATGCCGCTTGTTCCTGTCTGCTGGTCAGCCTGAACACATTGGTAACATCTTACTGCCTACAGTTTTGCAGCTGTTTGTTTTCCTCCCTTGCAGGGGGCATTAAGTTCATCCTTACTTAGGGATGCGTGACAGCCAGCAAGGGCATTGAGACCCTGCTGGGCATAGAGGGATGTACATTTGTGAGGGTTGTGTTTTACCGAAATAGGGAGCCACTCCTGTTCATATTGGCAATGAATATATTGACTTCTATCGGAGCAGGACTGGGAGCTGAAGGAGTCATCAATCTTGTTACAGAGTATTGAGCAGAAGTGTAATAGATGCTCAATCCAGTCTGTATATTTTTCATTTGCAATAGCAGTGTATCACTGAATAACATACATTTATAGGAATTAATCTGACAGCCAGAATCTGTAACTAAGGACAAGTAGTGCAGTTCAGGAAGGTGGGATCAAGCAGGCAGGAGAGTAGCAGGTTTGTGAGTTTTCCTGGCTAGCAGCAAGCAGAGCCAGTTACCTGGCCAAACCACAATCTGTTTTACTGCTGCAAATTACACCATCTGCACCACCTCATGCTGGGCAGCAGCGAAGCAGTTAAAGTGACTTTTGTGGGAGAGATATGAGCTCCTTGCAAGCCTAGGTAAGTAAGTCAATATTACAAAGCAAACTCCGTAAAGAACATCAGGTTGTCTAGCAGAGAACCTTCATTAAAGCAGCAAGCGAAGCAATATGCTTATTTCCCAGGGGTCAACCACTTACACCTTAAACTTTCAAAAATGAAATTTATTCCCTGTATTCCAAAAGACATTCTACATAGCAGTGCCCTTTTGGGATTATAAAATCAAAATCTCTGACATTTTCCTGAAATTTCTGTGATGAGAAGGAGGGCATAGGGATCACGTTGTTAGAGCTAGCAACAAACCGAAGAACAACCAGAGTGCTCTGCAATGCGAGAGCTCTCTTTTTGAACATCTGAGCCACCCTTGGTTGAGATGGGGATTCTTCTTGCAGGAAGAAATCATCACTTCAGCAAAGTCTGGAAGTATGGATGGCTTCCAGGGTAAAACAGAACTAAAGCCTCAGACTGGAGCTCCTCAAAACTCTACATTCAGCTGCAGGTATTTTTCAGATGAGGCTTATTTCTATCTGAAGTCTCTCAAATGTTAATGTGAATTTGCAGCCACAAATGTGGGCGCTTCAAGCAGCATGTGGCAACTGGAGGAAGTCTTGAGTGAATGAATACAGGCCAAAAAAATGGCTAACTTGGGCCTCTTTATCCATGAGATGAGAAGATGGAAAGGGAATATCGTAACTTTAAAGTGCATAAAAGACTGCTACAAAAGAACTAGCTGCTTCTCTTTATTTTCTTGTCAGGTGGGACAAGAAATAATGTGCTTAAGCTGTAGGAAGATTCAGGTCAGGCATTAGCAAAATATACTTTCTAGGAGCAACATACTGAAGCACTGGGGTAGCTTCACTTGGAAGCTCTTGGCGTCTTCTTTGCTGGAGGTATTGAAGTCCTAGACCAGCTTGGTGACCTAAATATAGCTGACATTATCTTGTGAAGAGGCCAAACCAGCCTGCGTCCCGAAGTCCCTTTGTGTTGAAGGGACTGCTTCTTCTTTTGCTCAGGATCAGGAAAACTCTACCATGGGCCAGGCTGGTTCCAAGACTTCAAAGGAACTTCAGAAGAAATGCAGGAGGGACCATGTTTACCCTGGCAGAGCAGTCTGCCCAATCGCGTGCTTTACTTGTGCCACAGAGATGGCACTCAAAACCTTGCAGTGTGTTTTTTTTCTCCTCATGCATGATTTCTGAGACAGTAAACAATATTGGAAGAGGTTTTTACCCAGTTTGTCAACTACTTTCTTAGCCACAAAACATGACACCATGAGGCACCACTTGTCTGAGGGTAGAAATTTTTAAAATCTAAAATAAATTTCCAAGTTGAGGCTGATGGAAGTCAAAGGGGAATTGCAGACCGAACCAAACATAAAATCGATATTAATGTCTCCCTATATAAATTACTCTCATAGAAAGCAACTTTTCTCATGCCACATATTTGAGATGCTCAGGTAAATCTTAGAAATATGCCTCAGAACACTAAAAGTAATGCAAAACATGTACAAAGTTGTACTGTTTTCCCTGGCATCGGCTGCAGCTGAGATTTTAGGAACAGCTTGTATTACCCCATTCATCAATCTCTTGTCCTGTTCTGTTCCCACATTATTCTAAATTGAAGTATAAAAAACATTCCTGTTTTACTTAATCACTTATATGTAACAGACGTCAGATCACAGGGAGGGCAAGTGAAGCGTAAGAACTAAAGCAATGCCTATAAGGTATGTGCAAGTCTATGAAATAGCTCACTGGGAGGTAAACCAAAATATTGGATAGGAAAAGCTTTTCTTTTTGTAGTTCTTCAAGAAATATTTAGACTTAAGAAACTAAATGTGTTAGACATTTCATAAAGAGCTCTCTCTGTGCTCAGACAACTGAACTGACAGGCTAAGATGAAAAGGAGAATTAATCAGAATTAGTAGGTATAGGGGAACTGTTGGAAACGGATCAAATTCTTGCCGGAGAAAGGAAGGGGCTGTTTCATTACCTAAAAAAAAGGAAGAGCAAATATTTTTTGATCTTGAAATCAACTGATCCAAAGCAATTTGCACGTGACCAACTGAGCAGTATTTATTCAACAACCTGTAATGTAACACAGAAACACCTAAGCTGACTTGAGTCAAGCTGGGTAAAAGAAAGCAGTGTAAATTAGTTGGAACAGACTTCCCTTGTGACATGTTTAGGCTGCTTTCTGTGCTTAAGATATACTGTTTTAAGCTAACTCAAACCTTTTCACACTGCACTAGCACAGACTTCGCGGTTCTGCTCTTTTGCTCCAAAAAGTTGTACTATGGTCGAACAGAAAATAACTGAATTTTAAGTTGAAGTCTTTTTTTTTTCTTTTTCCATTCCCTGAAAGGGTTTTGTTTTAAAGGCCTTATATTTGACTTTTAATTTTATGTTTTCTATAGATTTGTGGGTTTTTCTCACCATTTTACATGTCTAAGTAAAAAATTCCTTTGAAACAAAAAAAAAAGGATGTTTTGAAAGAAACAAATGAGCTTTTAGGGCTTGCTAAAACAATTTGAGTTTGGTGGTAATTTGTGAATACTTTTGATCCATCTAATTTTTTGGTAATTAACATCTTAGCTAAAAATTATTTGCTCTGTGCCTATCAGCATTTTCAGTGTATTTAACTAAAAAACCCCCTTCGTTATCTATGTGCATCTGCTTCCCTGCATCATAGCGCGGTCTTAATATTGAAATGGAATTTGACCATCGTGTGGTCCTGCTAACAGACTTCTGACCAACAAGCATGGGAAAACTACACATCCCTGCCTTGCTCTTTTCGCACTGCAGTGTGCTCAGGGAATGTCATGAGTGAGTGCACACCGTAACACATGCAGCCACTTAAAAAGGTTTCCATCCTAAGCAGACATACCACAAAATGTAATATCCCCCTGCACTAGGGGGACGTCTGTTGTGTCCTACACTAAGAAATATCCAGTTCATCCATTCTCTTTCGGGGGTGGGGGGGAAGGGGCTGGGGGGGAGAAAAACCTTTCAAGACCTTCAAAGGTCTTATGACAGCTAGATAGAAGAGCAAATTTGGATAATAGGGCCCATGTGACACAAGCTGACAGTACATGTTCTAACTAAAGAAGAAGAAAAAGCTATGGGATTCAGGAAAGGTGAACATTGGTGCCTTAGAACAGCGTCTTCGAACCAGCAACCACTGAAAAGGCTATAACCAAACACCTGAAATATCCTTTCTGCCGTAAAATGACATATATATTACTAAATTCTATTCCAAACAGCGCTTTCCAATGTGAAGATTTAGAAGGCAGAATAGCTTGTTTAATTAATTAGAAAATAGGTATTACACCTAGGAGTCATTATATTTTCTTCCCCCTGCTCAACACTATTTTGCCTTCTCCATGGTTAAAGGACATTTAATTTAATCAAGGTAGCTCTTAATATCTCAAAATACATATTTGATCTGAGTGCCATTTAATGTGCTCCAAAGAGCAGAGATACCCCTCTGAAGCTGTCTATCAGCCAAAAATGTCTGTTGCCACATGTACATAGAGGAAAACAGTTTCAGAATTGTAGGCAAGGATTTTCAGAGGTAATTAAAGGGAAAAAGCTGAATAGCAAGCACCTATGGTCATATCACAATTACCCTGGGGACATTTGTAGTGCCTTGAAAAACAGTAGAGAGGAACAGAAGAAAAACCAACGCAGCTCAAGGAGAATAAAACAACTTAAAACCAACTCAAACAGCTTTTAGGAACTGCAAGGATAAAAGAAGTGCACCAAGTTTGGTTAACAGAATACCCAGGTATTCCTTGCAGGTAATTCGTGCTTATGAATAAACTGCCCCTTCCTTCTCATATTAGCTTGGTTTCAAACGACTGTAAGAAAGAGGCCAAGGGAATATGGCTGAAACAAATCAAGGAGCAATACTTGTCACTGAGCGAGGCAGACAGTGCCACATGAGGGCACAGGCTGCATTAAAATATTTGCCAGTTTTTTAGACAGGCAATTATCACCTCAGTCTTTTGTAGGCCTCTGATGTATAATGTCATATTCTCACACAAACACATTCTCTCTCACTTCTGCATTTGCCATTTTAACTGCATTTCTCTAATTGAGCTCTTTTGATGGGGATTAGCAAGCTACCTTAACATGGCAGCTATGGCAGTTCACCTGGAAGAGATGAGGGTCAGCGGGGTCAGAGAAGCAGACAGACAAGTTAATCATCCTCTGAATATGAAAATGACGGAGGAGGAAAGCAGTCTATTCTGTCCAATTAAAGACCTTTCGCGAGAGTAGCCGATTGAGCTCCATACAGCTTGTTCACTGTAGAAACAGTGAACACTGTAGAAACAGTAGAACCTCTTTTTCCCACCTCCAGGCTCACTTATTTGCACCACAACTTCCATGGCAACGGAGCAGGTCATCAACAGCACCACCAAAGTCACCACAAGTGTTTCATGAGTATGGCTTAAACTGAGAGGGAAGAGACAGGACTGCCAAATCAGAGCTCATGCTTCACTGCCTGTTGGTCCAGGTGTAACAGGTTGCAGCTTAACACAGACCCAGTGGATTTTTTCTTAATAATATAGCGTTATCTTAGCCATTGCAATACAGACTAGACACCTTTAACCAGCTAATGAGAGAAGGAAACGCAGACAGTTATGCTCTTGTAAACACAGCTGATTCCAACTCTGGTGTGTCGCTTGATCTCCAAACAGCCTTCCAAAGGAAGAGAAAACACCTCTAGCAAAAATACACTTCATCTGGAAGACTGAAAGGCTTCCCATGAAAGGTACAATTGTATGTGTTCGATCCTAGCACTTATGTTATTGTTCCGAAAACCACAAAAGACAGAAATGTTTAGACATTAGATTGTCAGTCTCTGAGGTAGGGCTGTAGTTCGCATGTATGTCTATAGTGCCTAGCGTAATGAATACCTCCGCAAGTTAATAAGTAGTAACTACTGAGATACTTTTAATGTCTACTGAGATGCCTCACAATATGTGAACCAACACCGAGTAAGATACTTTTTAATATCTAAAACATCACTATCAGGAGAAATTATTTTTTGCCCACCAATAACTCCAAGAGTGGATACATAAATAGAAAATCTAGTTATATGTAACTGCTGCCTGATGTTTAAGGATTAAAAATCAGATAAAATCTCACACTGCTTTCTACCCCTGTAGTCTGCATACACCTACTATACTTGTGAGCACAGAAAATCAAACCCATTCTCCTAAGACAGGCCAATTCCCTACCTGCACGGTACTCATCTGTCTGTGTTCATGTTGAAAAACGACACATATTTTCCTGCAGGCACTGAAATATCCAAGCAACTCTGAAGTTAGTGGGTGTTAGGAACCTAAATGACTTTAGGGATCTGAGTCTTCATGTCAGGTGAATTCTTTCTACTTCCTTTAATACTGAGGTCCTTTATGCGGCAGGCTGACTACCAGTTGCAAATACTCTGTGATGACCGCTGAGAATACGGGACCTTTGAAAGGTGGCCTAAAATGAAGCTGCGCTGTGCAATACTGATATACCAAGTACATTACTCATCACTGCTTCCGGGCTGTTTAATTATGTGGCTGAAGGAGGCTATTGCGTTGAGTCCTCCATACAGCTCTGCCAGTATCCTTTAAGGATGAAGCTCAACTGTACATGATAGGGTGGATAATACATCTTTTGTTGCTATGTGGGTAAGCACAATAATCGAAACTATTTAGAGGATAATTGGTGTGCTCTATTTTAAAAGGAAATAATCTGGTTTCCAAGGGGACTAACTATGAGGCCTAAAGCCTGTACTTTATCTCAGTGTAGGAATGGGATCATTATGGAGGAAAACAGAGCACCCATCCAATTCAATTACCCCAATTGTATTACGAATGTAAAAGAGGAAATTGTATGTATCCCAAAAAGGAAAGTTTCCCACTCTTCCCCTTCCACCCCACTTGGAACCTACCCTGGAAGCACTTGGTCCCCTGCAGACTACAATGGGGCTTTTGTGCTCGGAAAACTTGCAAGGTTTGTTCCTTGCAGATTACCCAGATACCTCTTAAACCCTTCTTCATCCTACATGATCAACACGCTGGAGCTTGTCAGGCTGTATTCATCCACCTGGTAAACTACTGCATCTACCACTCCTTGCTGGTATTTTTGCAATCAACAAAAATGTAATTGAAAAAACCACTGCCTGGAAGGGGCAAAACATTTGCCAAGTATGAGGGAACTATTAAAAAATTTGGTCTCTTTTTGGGAAAATGTTACTTGGAACTTCCAACTAAAAATTTTTAGGGGTGGGGAGAGGAAACATGTTACCCACTCCAGATGCTTTTATTCGATATTGGATATTGCTGTGTTGCTCTCTTCTTCTGACTGGACCATCATCCCCAGATGACTAGGAGGTTATGCGATCTGAACAGTAGCTCAGTGTATAGATACTGAAAATATTGCAATGGGAAATGGACTGCTGAGGTTCTGCCCATGAGGGAGCTGGTGCCAGGCTAGGATATTCTGACTGACCAACAGAGCTACCTGCTGCTCTGCTGGGCTGGTGTTTAATTAACCATTGTAATCATCAGCTGTGTTACACCAGTTTCTAGCATCTTATGGGCCAGGTCGTCTTCTAGTAGAATTCATTGTAAAGCTGCATCTGTCTCCTTAGCAATATTTTTACCTCCTCTCCTCCTTGTTAACAGGTTTCATTTCCTCTTCTTCAGTAATCTGGAGTCTTCAGTAACTTGGGTCCTGTTTTAGTTCTGTGTGCTGACTGCATATGCCTGTGACCAGCATCAAATTAACCAGATGCCATTAAAAATGAATGCGTCTGAGCCTATTTTGCTATTCTGTTTCAAATACAGCCATATATCTGGGCACAGTATGCTGGATTATTGAACTTTGATCAGTATGGTCTGGAAATACTTTGGTAGTCCCGTTGCGGCACCCAGGAAGCATACTCAGAGGGCAGCACCAGTGCATTTAAGGATGACTTATTGCATGGACAGAATAGCGTGTCTGACAGCCATCATATTTGTACTGACCTAATTGAGTAAACCAACTTACTTTTTACAGAGGGTTGTGAAGGTCTGACCATAAGAAGAGAAAAAAATATATTCCAGGCTGTTGAGTATATTATTTGGTTCCAAATTATTCAGAGCTTCTAAGTAGTGGCCTAGCAGCACAGCTTTGACATTTGGCTTTTTTTCTTCTTAAAACTTTGAGTTTGGCACAGCCTTAATAATCTGAGCCTGCCCACTGGAAAGGAATGTATGTACCAATTAATCAGAATAAATTCTTAAATCAGTATGGTAGCTGGAGAAGCGCTCTGCAAATCCTGTACTGTTACTGTAGATGGGACTGATACCCTGACGATCTACTGCCAGTGGTTCTGGTGGGTGATCAAAACAAGCATTTGTCAAGAGGGCCACATCTAATTTTGCATACGCTTCCACTGCAGCTCTGGTGCCATACCACCGGGGCTGGACAGCTGTTGCTGCCTGAGCCAGCCAAGGGAACCCTACCTTGCATGTCCTACAGTCACAGCAGCGACTTCAGTTTTCAGTATGAAAAGAGCTGGAAAAAGCAAGAATCCTCCGACCCTCCTGTTTTGCAACCCTTTGCAGGTACAGAATATTGTGGAATATATTTTCAAAAAGACGCCTTTTTTACTTTTTGTAGCTTGCAGTCTGAAAAACATGTATTGGGAGCTGATGAGCAAGCACTGCTGGAGCATCCACCCCACAAGCTGTTTCCTCTTCATGCCCTGCCAGTTGGGCCCAGCGCTGTAGGAACATTTAGATCCCAATCCATTACAGATTTTAGCAGGAATTAGGCATTGTGCAGCTGGGCCTCACTATACATTTGTTTGTTGCAGAGTTCTTTCATAACACAGTTTCGTTTTAGGAGCATGGGATTCCAGGAGACCCTGCAAGCTTTCAGAACCAGTTCTTCAAAATGCAGCTAAAACAGCCATTCAACTAACCACCATGCACCATTCGGTGGAAACCGCCCCCATTTCTCTGTGCCTTCTATAGAGACTTACGATGTGTGACTGAAAGAGAGCAAGCCCATCACAATACCTGTCTAATACAATGCTTGTTTTTAGTCAGTGCTGTCAGTGTCTCACTTCCAGGGGAAATAAACTCACATATGAATTAGGTTCCCTGGAAAAGAGTTTGCTATTAGAAAGGTTTCTAATGCAGTTGCAACAAACTTCAATGGATAGCAGAATTGTTTTATTACAGGTGAAGCATCGTTTAAGAAAAAACAAGTGTTCTTAAACCATATAGTTCTTGACAGCACCACTTAGAATAGGAAATATCACAATGCAGCCCAACAACAACTCAGTAAAAGTTGCCTTTTAAATGGCAACTAGTAAATGCCAGGGGCAAGGTTACAAAGCAGCTCGTTAGCAGCTCAAGTGTACTCTAGCCACTGCCTTCCGTCTTTCTCTCTCACAACAGGAGGCAATTTTAGATTGCAGAGCACAGATGTGTCTGTCAGATACATCCTTCTTCCTGCATCTTAAATAAGTCTCTCAGAGATTGCGACCCATTAATCTCATAAAAAACTGGTACTCGAATAGGATTAGAAAAAATATAACAACAAAAATCACCTAAGAATTGTCACTAGCTGTAAGAACCAAATGGACACCTCCTGCAGTGAAAAAACCACCATCTGCTATTGCTATTATTACTCAGACTCCCAGAACAAAGGTCGTAGGAATCCATTTATCTATGTATTTCTAACTTGCCCATCTTTTGGGACCAAATGCCAATGCCAGGTGCCTTCCCTTAAATATTTTATTTAGCCATTCCACAATGTGTGTTTGGGTGCACTGTCGTGGTGGTGACTAATGTAGTAATTTTGCACTTTTGTGATTATTTTTGATTGGTGAGTGAAGCGAGCACAGCTTCTTCTCTCTCAGCTCCCCATGCTCAGGCTGGTATCCTGCAGCCAGGTCCTTCCCATCTGCCAAGGCAAAAGCAGGGAAGTATTTTATCCAGGAGTGAGTGAACTGAACCTCACTGCTTCACAGGCAGGGATTTTACTCCCATCTTGCCAGGTCACTTAAAATGGAGTCCAGCAGAAGCAATATGAAAGTGTTACATGCTACAGAGTACATAAATACTCTAAATATTCCAATAAACAATCAGTTCAAATGTCATGGAGCCTCTGAGACTGACAAAAATGATTAACGCAATCTAATGTTTTTGGAGACTGGAGAATGGGTAGGTTTTAATGAGTCATTTGGGCAAGGTTGCGCATGAAGGCACTGTCGGGGTGGGAGCTTTCAAGTCCTGTGTCTAGGACTCGGAGTTCATTACAAATTACCCTCTGACTATACTTTTTGTGCATTATACATAGTAGGTAGGCACCAGATAAACTTAAGAGAACCAAATAGTGTTTTTCAGAACGACACCTGAAAAATGAGGTTAGCTTTTGACTGAATCTCTGCACGATTGTTAAAACAAGGGCTTGAAAATTGCAAAATGTAGGCTTTATTCCTGACTGCTACTGACTCACTGACTGTACGATCCTGAGAAAGTTGTTCATTTGCTCTATGCCTTTTTTTTCCCCATCTGGGAAAGCTGATATTTTATCCTAGGTACATATATGGAGCTTAGTTCCTTGCTGCTTGTAGCGCACTTTGACATATGCATACAAAAAGCATTTTGAAAGTGGAAGTTTTAAGTGCTGACTGTAACATTTTCAATATTTTCAATTTCAGGTGAGTTTCCTCTCAAGACTAAAATAAAACAAGACTTTTAAAGGACATTTTCCTAGCCTAGCTAGAAATGTTATGTGTAAAGTAATAAAAATATTGCAGAAAAGCTTTGGTTACTTTGTTTGACCAAAACACCCTAATATCAATTTGCCTTTTTTAACTACCCTGCAATTTATCACTGTTATCAGAGCTGGGGAAAAGGTTTTCTCTGCTCTCTGTTCCCAAGAACACATTGAGTTCTTGCCAATCAGGAAAAGCCATATTGTCTTGAGCACAAATTTATTCTTCCATTTTCCTCCTGCCAAAACAACTTGTGTCCTGTTTTATGACACACAGCAGTCAAATCACATCCTAGGCACAGACCTGGATCCATCCACAAGGTGAAATGCAGCATTTCATACAGCAAAACCAAGTCAACCTCTTGTGCACACTTGCTAAACACAATTCTGAATCATTTTGCCTTCTGAAAACCACCTCTTTGAGAAAAAAAAAAAAAATTATGCTACCAAAATCTATGTTAATTCACTAGCTTCTATGCAGAACTTCTCACACAGATCTTTTATCAAAACAGCCCTAGCTGGATTTAATGCTTTACTTATGCTGCATCAAAACTCATATGGTATTTGATATAATTTACTTACTGCTTTCAGTGTAAGCTTCTTTCCAACTTGTTTCTTTTAAATGAACTGTTGCTTTAATGCTGTAAATATTCAGCAAACATCAATATTATGGCCAGCTCAATGCGGTTCAGTGTACCAGTGCCAGGTTTTCATTGATTGCTGCTTCTATGTGCCAGGTTTAAGACAGGCTTTTAATAAGCTTAAAATATGTTCATGGGATTGGTCTCAAAATGTCTCTAGTGGAATAATCAAGCTTGTAAGAGGCTGCAGAGAAAAACAACAATTTTACTCAAAGAATTCCAGCTCAGACACTCAGTCAAAACAATTCCTGGCTTAGCCTCATTAAGCAAGTCTCAAGCTGAACTTCCAGATGACAAAGGCAGCTGCAGACATTGCATTGCCACCGCGTGGGGAGACTTCAGGCTGCTCTCAAGTCCTGGTCCCCAAGGCCATCAGCGTGTTTGTTTCTCCTCGGGCACTCCATTGCAACCAGGGATCCCAGCCTACCTCCATGAACTCTCATTGGCCGTGTTTCACAGGCTGAATGCAGTCCACCCTGCCCACCAGCTCCTGCTACTATCCTACATGTTAAATATAGTTGGTATCTTCATCTTAGGCTTTGGCTGTCCAAAACCTGAGCTACCCTCAAAACCCTGGGCAGCTACTACCTGCTGATGCAGAGCTGAAAAGCGCTAGGGCAGGGGAAGGTCACCCGGCACTGGGGTCTAAGGGACAGACCAGCCTTCAGCCTGAAGAACCCAGGCAGGAACAGGTGGCCATTGCCCAAGGGAATCATGAAGAGGGAGAGAAGGGGACACAAGTAAGGGCAGTATGAGCAACAGCAGGATAAGATACCCAATTTTGGTGGAAAGTACTAGAGCAGAATAATGTAGCAGTTTAAAGGAGAAGCTGTTTGGCAGGTGGAATGCAAAGGTGAACATGGGTGAGGGCTTTCCCCTGTCTCCAGATGTCAAACATAGAGGGCTCCTCTGTACTAGCAACCCATTATTATTGTTATCATATTTCAGCAATTCTAGTAGTTCTGGAAATGAGAACTGAATCATGCCTGGAGCTTTCTGTGAAGAAAAAAAGGACAGAAATAGAACAAAGAAAACAAAGAAAGGAACAAGAACAAATGGAGGATACTCTTCTCAAGTGGGAGCTGTGATTGTTACAGTTTACTAGGACCTTGGAGTTAGTGAGTGAATCTTTAGAGCCAGTAGGATGACTTGACCACGTTAATGGTGCATATACTAAAGAGAAGAATCTGAGAAAAACATATTTTGCCAAAATGGAAAGGAAATAACAAGACAATGGTTGTCATTTCATAGACTTACAAGTTGATTTTAAAGAGTTTAGACTAAAACTAAGTCTTTAAACTTAATCTTTTCGAACCTTAAGGACAAGAAAACAGATCAGAATTAAGACCTGAACTCAACTAGGGAGATAAGCTACATTTCCCTTTACAACATTATCCATGCAGACCAGAATAAATACAACATGTTCTGGAAACCCTTCTTGCAAAATATGAGCCCTTGTCTGAAGTTCAAATGCAAGCGTATTTCCCTGCCTCGCCTTCACCATCCAGCACATTTTAAGAGCAATGATTCTCACTCTAGAATCAGCGCTTCTGTTAGTGACTCAGGCATGTTCCCAGGGGAACATTAATTTGACCTGTGGCAGACGTTCCTCACTGCAGTTCAAGCTGGGATAACTCAAATGTAAATGAATAGAACAAACTTCAGTCTTTCTTTTTTTAACAGAAAGGATGCAAACCCAGAAAAAACCCTGCTATTTACGCAGCCTTTCTATGACGTGGTTAGGTTAATTTTAGATTCTGGAGGTGGTGCTGGTTTTGCTGTTCTGTATTTTTAAAGCCCCGTCACCACACAAACATTGAAATCATACCCTTATATTATTTCCCCATTGCAAAGAATGTGAGTTTGAGAGGGAGGTGTACAAGTCCACACAGGCTACAGCAGGCCCTGGAAATGAATCCAGGTCTCCTGGATCAATCAAATGATCTCAATCAAATATTTTGTCAGATTACCTTTCATCTAGGTTAGATTTCTTGCTTTACTTGTATAGAGACACCAGCACCAGACTTGCACAGAAGTAAGACGGAGTTTGAGTGACTGAAGCAAGTGTCAGACCATTTTTCACAGTAGTCACTGTCCTTTTTGTCATAGAACAATTAATGTGTAAGCTTGAAGTTCTGGAATAAGACCTAGTCTGTTCCACTTTCTTCCTCTCCCACCCTTTAAAAAATAAACCGTGCCCTTTAGCCTTGAATGCTCAAGGCTAAATTCCCACTTTAAGCACATACACAGGAACAAGCTCTCGCTTCTGCTCACATCAAAATCCTGAAGCTCCTGCTAAAAATGAGATAACCACTTCAGAGAATGAATCAATCAATTCAATGACCTTCTTTGGGGCTCAAAATATATAGTTAGAAATTGTTCGTTAGGGTGTTTCTTTTTTTCTCACATATTTCTGGCTTTGCCTGAGACTAAAACTCCCAATGTCCAATATGGTTCAGAGACAGTCTTTTTCTGCCTAAAGAGAACTTGAATTTTTTAATGATTGACAGGCTTTACAAAACTGATCTTGATTTCTCCACAATACTGACAGCTCAGTGAGTTGTCAGATATTATGCAGCTGAAGAACAAAAAAGTAAGTGTGTTATTTGCTGGAATCGAAATATCAATTAGATCCTGTGATAAGTTAATATCTTTAATGAAGAGTGATATTTTCCTTTGATGTGCACGAAAGGAAATGCCCTGAGTATCAAAAATGTTTGCTGTTTGCCACAGAAGGCAATTGCTCTCTCTCTTCTCTTTTTGAAGTATTTTGCTTAAAGGGGGGTGAAGCTTTTGAACTGAAAAATGTTCACTGAGCTTAATGCCTCCTATCAGACTACATGCATCTGCCTCCTTGAATAACATAAAATAGAAGTCAAACTGGAAAATACAAAAGTTCCTGCATGGTCTTTTTTTTATGTATTAATCTCATAGGAAAAGCATGGGCCAAGAAAAAGGATATGAGGTCATTTCTCACTCTTTAATGGATTTAATTTTAAAAACAAGTCTGGGTTGAGGCTTAACTCCTTCTGCTACTTTCCCTGGCAACTTTCAGTGCGCCTGTAGCCACTGCAACTGCTTGGGTCTCAGAGCCCAGGGATGGCAGGCCATGGTTGAAACACACAGAGGCATTGAAGAAGTTGAAATATTTCATGATCGAAAAGGACATTATTTGGCTTAAATGCTGTCCCCTCCTGACAAATAACTATGAACAAATAGTTATTAAAAATAACTATGAAGGACTTCCGGTCAAGATGCAACTCTGGAATGTGCTCTGGTCTTCTGCTGGTAGGTGCCATAAAAATGTGAGATAACATTGGCTATATTAGATTAAGTAGGATTTTGATTGCTGTATTTTAGTCATGATCAACTCGGGATCCTCAGCTGTGGATGAAAACCAAAGCCTAGCGTTAGTTTAACCGGACTGATGAAGACAAATTCCCAACTCCATATTCTGGAGATCCTCAAGTTCTGATTTACATTCACATATCTTGATTTAGATGCATTTCAAGAACAGAGCAAGCTCAGTTCAGAAGGTCTGTGGAGTAGGTCTTCAGCAAAACTAATCAGTGCCCGTGCCAGCAGAGAGCTTAATAAATCACCATTCCCACAACAAGAGGCCACGTGCAGTTCTTTCCAGCTGGCTTTCCAGCTTCTCTCTATTGTCTACTTCTCCAAATCTGATTAGTCAGGAAAGAAAGGATGGAGGAGTACTCAGGAGAGTAACCTGGAACTCTTCAAACCTGTGTTCAGTTTCTTATTTTACTGCTCTACGAATTTGGGTAAAAAAATGGAAGAAGAAACCTACTAGGATTAGTGAATTTAGTCCCAAGCAACTAGGCAATTACATGTGCAATGTTAAGGGCAAATACCATCTCCTTCAACATATAGCTTAAAACACCTCATAGCACATGTAAGATTACTTATAGAAAAAATGACCCAAAATAAAGTGTGTTTCAGGAAGAAAGATCAGGTCTACCCTAGTATGTACCATAGTGATTAAAATTTATTTATTTCACAGAGGTGCATCCAGAAGAAGTGCCGAGATGTGACAGTGAAGTCTCAGCAAAAAAAGGTAGCTGAATTAGAGAGCGACGTTTACTCAGAAAAAGTTCTAGCTAAATGACCCCAGTTCTGCACTTAATGCAATTGGTATGTCACTGAAGTAGTGAAACCATCCTAGGGATGATTTTGCTTTTAAAATTTAGCTTTTGTTTGGCTAAAAGAAATGAGACACAAAGCTGGTTTTGTTCTTGGCTGTTATTTAATACAATTATCTATATTTTTTTAAGAATTCTTAGTAATAGATTTACAGCTTGGTCTTAAAACTTGAGGGATCAAGCCAAGATGCTTTTTCTGAGACCCTTTTCTGAGACTCATTTTTTTGGAAGGGTAAGCTATTAACACAGAGCTGCTAACAGTGATTAGTAAACCATCCTTGTACAGAAATAAAAGCATCAATTATATCAGCTGCTTTACATTTCTATTGTAGCACATAAAAAAATAATTTTTAAAATGATGAAAAATACAGCCCATGCCTAGAGTGTTTTAAATGATTCAAAACAAATGTGTCGTGATTTGGCTTCCATAATGTTTTTCTTTGCCTTTTTCTCGTGCACAAAAGGCTAAAGCCATTTCCTTCTGTTTGAAGAATTTTGTCCACTGAAATGCATTTTCCTGCAATGCAGTAGGCCTTTAATGAAGCAAACAGGATGAGGCCACTGGAGGAATAGTTTATCCTGATTTTTGAAAATCTAAATCTAATAGTGTTTGAATGATGATGGTCCTTCTTTCATTAATCCTAGTCCAAAAGATGTTCTGAACTTTCTGTCAAAGTACATTGTATAGTAACAGGACAGTGATATGGGTTACTAGAATATCTCTGCGCCTTGTAACAGAACATTTAATCAGGCCAACACTCTGTAACTCTTTCCATTGGCCACTATATAAATACATACATTGGAGAAACAATATTTTGGGCTCTCCCTCTCCAGGAAACTCCAGTCAGGCTAAAATGGCCTCTGTATCCAGACTTCAGAGCCATGGCCAAGTCTGGGTAAGCAGCCTGCAGCACAGCCACAGTGTAAAATAGGGGCATTAGAAGCCTCACAAAACAAACCAGGTCAGCCAGGTAACTGCGTGGCTCTGCCAAGAAAACTGTTCCTGAACTGGAGGCTGCTCCCAGCTGGGTTATGCTGGTCAAGGTCGCATCTCATCTTTTCCCTACTTATGTAAGCAGATAAAACCTGCCAGAATAGCTCTGCTGGCCTGAGCTGGAGTGATTGGATGTGGGAGCCCCGCAGAACTGCCACCGAAGGGACGAAAAGAGGTGTGATCTCTGTGGCACTCAGAACAACAATCTGCCTCTGCTATAGCCAAATTCAGTGTTGCCAGTTCTTCTCAACTGTGCTGGCTCTGCCTTTTGAACTACCAAAATATTAGGCCAAAAATTTCCCCATGTATCCTGTAAACAATACAGTGAAGAAACGCTCACGTAACAATTTCCTTCCTGGTTTCTTCTGACCCAAACTGTGCGGTAAATGAGGCTTTCGAACATGCTGACGCCAGGTCTGTGGTATAGTCATCATTCCCGATATGCACAGGGCAGATTCTGTGCTGCAGTTCAGCGGTTGTCACAAACATCTGTACTGCTCCCCTAGATGTTCCTGAGCTGCCACATGCAATCCTGGCTGTACTTCTCCCTTCTGCCTCCCAAAGGGGCAGCATTTGAATAGCCAAAGGATCTGCTTTACCTTTGACAAAAACTTTGTGAGCTCTTCAACAGTCTTTTTATGGTTTTCTCTATGGAGAAAAAAAGAATCACTGCAATATCGCGTGGAGAAGAGATAATGCAGGACTACAGCAATTGTCTCCAGCCCACCACAGCATCTTGCCTCCCTGATGTACCCTATATATCATATGGTATGCATCTTCCCTTTCTAAGGGTGAGGCATTTAACTGGATGTGTGCAGGTGGGTAACTGCACAACTGCGATACTGTCCATCAGGGAATCATTGGGTTTAGTGGGTTAAATCCAGCCCTGTTACAGATAAATTTGGATCCAGTTCTGAGCAGGTGTTGTTGCACTCACTTTTGAGAGGTCTTTATAGCCTAGTGAATGTGAGGTGCACTCAGTGGTCTTTTGGGGGGTGGAGGATGCAGGATGCAGTGTGGGGGTGCATTTCTCACTACTCCCATTAGCTATCACCATGGGGATGCTAGCACGTTGCATTTCCCTCCTCCTCATGAACTCTACTCATCCCAAGGCAAACCACCCCAACTGAGCAGTGCCAACCAGCTTGCACAGCTCTCATCATTCTGGGCATTTACTGCACTGGTTGAATCTACTCTGAACACTTTTGTCTTTATCCTGCCCCTATTTTTTTGCCCATGCCTTCTGAAAATACTGTATCCTAAGTCAGATTTTCTGCTTAATCAGCTGCATACTATACACATATATTACAGTCCACCACCCCTATAACCCAGTTTCCTGTTTTCTTCCATGTTTGCAGTCTTTGTGACTTCACTTCCCAGAGACACATGGTTCTCCCTAATCTCAGTGTTCTTTCCGCCTTATTCTCAGTCGTCACCCTTGCCTCCCTTACTTCGCAGCACTTTGTCTCCACCTAGCAATCCTCTGCCTCTTCCCACGCCATTTTTATGGCCCTGATCAGCATTTGCTTCTTTACCTGGGCTTTGTTTCTCATCCGATTCAGTGCTGCCCTTTCCCGTGTTTGCACCTTACAATTAATCGTTGGATTGCGTCTGTCTGATTTTCAACACAAGACTCTCAGGTCACTCAGCTCATCTTCCTACAACACTCATAGCACCTATGGTGTTATATAGATAATCCAAATGGGCACCGTATCATGTAAACTATGTCATACAGCCTGGACCACGGCCAGAGCACAGACGGAGATTTCTATTCATGGCATCAGTCCTCTGCCTGTTCCCCTGCTCTTACGTATTCTTTTTCTGCAGATAACTGATGTTCTTCTAGAGCCCAGTTCCTGCATATTTTCCACTTTGACTCGAAAGACAGGGGCATTTTCATTCTCTTCCCATTTCCTCAGTCTTTTGTGCATCAACAAAAAGACTGTATGGAATACATTGCAATTAGCACTTCCTCAGATGCACTCATCTGTTGAGAGCACTCAGCGCTGTGCCAGTCTTCTGCAGGTGTGTAACTTAATGCCTCCTCTTACCACTTTTATTTGTCTCAAGTTAATTGCCAGAAGTGGCAAGCTCTCAGCGTTCTGCATTGAATTCATGATCATACAAATACTTAAGATGATGGATTGTGTGGCTGTGACAGCTATCGGTAAACCAGAGATGGAGCAGGGATTCTCAGAGCCATAAAGAAGAGCACTTGAAAAAAAAGCTGGTGCAGACAGGATGTAGAAAAAGACCTGAAGTTGATGATACACATTCAGCAGCTGTTGATAGAAGATCTTTAGACTTCTCATATCCACCTTAATGCAATAAAGTCTTTGTAGATGCAGACATTTCTCCCTGCTCTCATTTTTACTCCTAGTGGGAACAATGGCTTACACGTAAAGTGAAGTATACCCCATTGTCACTAGCACATTTTCAGCACTGTAGTCACTGGGACCAGAGAATAGGCTGTGAGGTGTCCACATGACAGAGCAGAGTATGACAGCTCTATACACCAGTTGTTTTTCAGCCTGTCTCTAGAGCAGAACGGGGATGGAAACTTCTGCCTTCTCTCAACAGAAGGTCTAAACATAACCGTACTGGTACTATGAACCACAATGATACGTGAGTTCATCTTTTGCTAGTCACCATGCAAACAAAAGCAATTCCACTTCCAAAGAGCTAACAGCCTGAAGCCTTCGTCCAACAGTCACATTACCCTTGAAGTCAAAAGGTTGGCCTCGCCTTGCATAAAGCTACATACTGTTGTATATTAGCAGGATGGAGCCCAGAAAAACAGGCGGTTATTACCGATTAGCGCTCATCACTAATCTGGTAATTCCTTATAGATACCAGGGATGCATATGTTGTGAGGAAAGACACAAGTGCTAGAGCAGTGCTGCTGTGATGCACCAACTCATTGGGCTTTGTGCAAGAGGAGCTGTACAGGAGGTGTTGCATCTATGCATGTACTGCGTTGACTTTCTCAGCAAGCTCTTCCTAACAATGTTGCTGGTGCATATATTGTTGTGAGAAGCCAGCTGGCTGCCATCTGAGAGCAGATGCCAAGTGGCTGTCAGATTGTCATCTTGAGTTTTAGTATTCGACTCGTCTTTCTGTGAATTGGCTTTTGGCCTTTTTTTCCCTGGGAAGGGTTGTGCCTGAGCCAAATAACCTCAGATTTATCATCTGTGAAAGAAATTAAAGTATGAGTCACTATTGCTTCTAGTGAAACAATTTATAAATCAGAATTTCAGTGCTTCAAGTGGTTCCCCCTCCCTTTATTTTCATAGTTACATAACTTTTCTCCTGCAGTTCCTAAAAGAAATCTCAGAAAAACACATAACAGGCACTTCAGACAGTTTACTCATTCAATCTGTCCATTATGTAATTAATTAGAAAAGCTGAGAGAAATACAGCTTTTCAGTCTCTGAGCTCCTGATGCTCACATTTTAAGTTTTAATAAAAAGGGTGGTTGCACATGGTCTTCAACATGGTACTGGTCAGTCACGGAGAAACGTCACCAGTTTATCGAAAGATGGAAGACAAGAATAAATGAAAACTAACTGAAAAATTCTCAAATTTGTACAGCAAAAATCCCTAGGACAATTTTTCCATAAGTAATGATCCAAAAGATGCAGCTTCAAGTAGCCTTAAAGGATTGCTACTTTTAAGAGAAGTGCTTCACACGCACTCTTTGAGAAGGGAATAATTTTCAGATGTGTCATAGTAGGCAATTTAACTCACTGGTCTCATGGGAAAATAATACCCTTAAGAAGATCAGAATAGAAAGAAGTTGTTATTGCCATTGAAGCAAGAAAGTATCTGCTGGGAAGATACTTACATAAGTAGAAAAAGCATGTTTTCCATAAAAACTACTTGTTAAAAAATATGCAAGTGCCAGCAAAGAGATAGCTCCAAGTAACTTGTGCCATCATGCAGGAATTCCATTCTGCTTTATTATCTGTCCACCTGAAACCAATCATATTGGTGATAAATCCCATTAATGCAGAAGCAGTATACAAGGTGGATATTTGTCATATTATTTCTAATTCTGCTAAAAAAGTAAAATAGTTGTTTCTTTTTATACTGTGGGCATTTATATTTAACTTCTGACAATAAAATATTATTGGAGTTCATCCAATGACACAAATGTAAGCATCTGCTCATTCACTAGTGGACTGAAGTAGCCACTAGGATTCTGACTGAAACCAAAGGGCTCTCAAATAGCTACACCACAGGATGGGAACCAAATAGTGCATGTTCTTACTGCCCCTACTAATGCATAAGCTATAGCACTAACCAAATGGTAAAGAGCACAATCAGATGTATGCTTGTCTGTACATTTTTGTTTAGGACTTACCTGGGATTAGTTTCACAGGTACACTTTAGTTCTTATGGGTGTAACTGTCAGAACAAGAGTGAGATATTATTTCACATTTCCTGGCTTAGGAACTGATGAGAACCTGTTTGCACCACTCCAATCTGCAGGAAGCTCTCATTTGATACTGCTACAAAAAAAATTGGAACTTTCTCCTTTATTTTTTTTCCCAGTGGAAAGAGAATAAGGCCAAGGAAACTGAAAGGAGGAAAGATGTTTCATATACAGTCAAGAGTTTACAGAAACAGGTTTTAAGCACAAGAATAAGAGCAAAGCAAATTGCACCTTGCAACACCCAATGAAAAGACCACAAAAATGTTAAAGGACTCGAAAGGTCTAATACAGAAAAATCACATTGGTCTGTGCTGCCAGCTCCCATAGAACGGAGCTGGTAATGAGGAAATGCGTTTTATTTTTAGGTCTTTTCAAGGAGTAGGGGGCTGATGTCCTGACACAGCAAAAAACCTTGGGACACTGCCAGCACTTGGCACAGTAATCCTTTCTCTATAGCTCATGTGGTGAGAGATGCTGGCTTGACTGAAGAACTGTTGATGTCATTTTGGTAACAGCAGTAGGAAATTAAAATGTTAAAGTAGAGACAGCAAAGAATAGCAAAACACAACATCCAGTGCAGCAGCATGCTATTTCCTGGGTATCTGTGCCTGGGCTGGCAAAGGTTGGAGGCTCCTAAAATAGACATTGTTCAGTATTTGTTGCGTGTCCTGAAGTGACACATCAGAATTTTCTTGAGGTCTCTAAGTTAAAATGTTCTCTCATTTGAAAGAGACAAATTGCAGCAAAATCAGGCACATTTTCCTTTACCGCCAATTTTTCAGTAAATTTGTATTTCCAGGACTTTTTAATAGCACCAAGAAAGAAACCAAAGCATTTTAAACCACAGTTGGGATTAGAGGCATTGCTGCACTAGGAAAGAGGGGTCTAAATTACTGTGCTTGAGGGCATGAAAACCCAGGAAGGAGGAACTGCAGGCAGCAGGGATGTACGCCTTCCAGTACCCAGCTAAACTGGGTTTTAGGAGAAAGTAGATGATATGAAGAAAGAAGACGTGACTGACTGCAATGGAGATACACAGGAGAGGCGGGCCAGCCCCAAGCACCCATCTCATTGGCTCTCGACAGCTCTTTGTCTTAGTTTTGCATCTTATTACACACTTTTGGCAGGTTAATAAAATGAAAACAAGATAATTATCAGAGCACATCAAGGACCAGCAGCTCCAGGAGCAGTGGCAGTTCCCTATGGGGATCAGCAGAGCCCATCCCACTGTCCCAGCCAGAGAGCAGGGCAGGCCTGGGGACATCAGAGGAAAGGGACAGGGATAGGCTGGGGGGGGCATGGCCAATGGCCAGGCAGGGCAGGTCTGTGGGGAGCGGGAGACTGGCACTGCTGCAGCACCACTGGGGCAGGGACTAAAGGTGCTGGGCAGCTGAGACGGGGTCCTGGGATGGGCAGGGACATTGGGGCTGTTGGTGCCCTTAGGTCCCTCACAGTTAAAGTTGTACAAAGTTGGATAGAGCCAGAGATATCCGGGAAAAACAGAAGGTCTTGTTCAGGAAAGCGTATACCAGTTTCACAGTAAAATACAATTTCAGTCAGACATACCACAAACTCTGAAAAGAGGATAAAAACATATTTGGCACATGTTCATTAAAATAAAAGGAACAAACCAAGTATGTATTTCTTAAAAAATATTTGGCTGCTTTTGAAAAGAAGATAAATTGTGTTTTTCTAATTTATTGTTTCCAATATTCACGTGTTGTTTTTCTCCAAGTTTCTCTGTCTCATCTTAAAATCACTGCATTTGATGGAAGCCTGTGTCATCTGACCAGCTTGTTGAAATGAACATTTCTCATGAAAATTTCATTTTCGTGAAAATGTGAAATGGAAAAGGGTTTTCAAAAGAAGGAATCTTTAAAAAAATAACACAAGGAAAAAAAACCCAAACCTATTGTAAATAGAAATCTCGGAAATATCATCAATTTTTTAAAATGCAGTTTGGCCTGCAAGGAAATAAATAGGACAGATGAAGAGAAAAATGTCCTCCTGGTTGGTCTCCAGGAGTTACAGCAATATTCCTATTAAACAGTGAAATGGTACCCGAAAGGCATGAAGAGCTCTAAGAACTGTTTTAGTCCTGGTCTAGCCAGATCTCTGAAGTTCTTCCAAAGAGGGACAGGGAAAGGGACAGTTCTTTCCCATAGGGATGCTGAGGTGCGGGGGGAAGAAGGATGCTTCTGTCAGCACTGACCACATGGTCCTCCATGCAATGGAAGATGCCTCTGGGGCTATGCCCAAGCTCTTCACCTCAGCAATGGCTCTGGGAGCAAGGTGTCTTGGCACACAGTTGGGGCCAGCTCAGGGACCTCTGCTGGGCACACCCTTGCTTGGGTCACTTTGTCTTTGACAGCTTCCCTCACCCCACTGCCAACCCTGGCTGCTGTGACCACCAACCCATTTACTTTCCCAGGCTATGACACTGGGTCCTCTGCTCCTCCAGTGCTGCCGAAGGCATGCACCAACACTGCTTCACTTGGAGGAACACTGCAGCCACGTGTGACTGTGATGACTGTGCTGGCCTGGGCACCGGTAAGAGGAAACCTGGTTGTCCCTGGATTCCCCTGGCTGGAGCCCTTCTGCTCCAGGAGGACTGGGGCACCACTCTGGCCTCTTCTGCTCCAGGGGTGTGTGGCCATGCCAATGATCTTCCTGACTCTGTGCAGCTTCCAGCATGTGGTTTGATCTGGCCAATCCCAGCATCACCAGCCAGTCAGCATCATCCTAGAGCTCCCTAACTCCTGAGAAGAGCGGCTGGTCAGGCCAGGCTGGGACAGGAACTTCCCAGTGGGTCTCTGAAATGGAGAGACACCGGACCAACATCAGGGCTGACTGAAGACCAGGTCACTGGCTGAACTTCTGGACCGTGGCACAACCATGCATTTGACTACTTGTCACATGAGCTCCACAGATGGGAATTTCAAACAATCCTGAAGATTCCCCATGGCATCTCCTGCTTTGACTAGATCAATCCATAGGCACAATCTGTGTGTGTGTTGCTGTGTCAATTAGCGCCATGGGTGGAGGATCTGCCCATTCAGAAACTCCTTCGGGTGGTTCCCATTGCAAAACTGGGCAAACTGTGCATAGACAAATATCCATATAAACTGTTACTGCAGATGCAGAAATGGTCACATAGGGCAGTCTTCTCTACATTGTTAAGATAGTCAGGAGATGTTTTGCACATAGTACAAGGGGTGATGGATCCTGTCTGTGCTGAAGTGGTCATGTAGGAGCACTGGCCAGTTAGATATGGGAATTAACATTACAAGTAACACAACGGTGAACACCATACTGCTTTTCCAGTTTGTTAAAAGGCTGGTTTAAAATGCTTTTCCCTGATCAGTCTGTAATTTCTGAGGCATGCACCCCCTCCTAAAAATTGCTTTAAAGGCCCTGGTTACTTCAGAACCCCTTTTGCCTGTTAGGCCAACAGCTCAGGCTGGCTTGGATAATGTCTATCAGTGTTAAAATGTACTTTACACTATCATAGTATTTAGAAAACTGTTGCATACCCACCAATCCTGCCTGCCATTGTGTATCCACGTCTGCCACAATCACTTTATTCCTTTTGAAATCCTTTCTTGGCACCTTGTGTAAGGCGTAGGCCTCCTGGTTTGCAAGCCAAGTTGCCACTTGGTTTCTGTTCAAACTGGCAATTTGTTTTTTAGCAACTTCAAGAAGGAGATTTATACCCCCAAACCTTCTCCAATCCCTAGGCATATAATAAAGTCTTTTAACAGAAGCAGTGGCATAGACATGTCTACTGTCCCAATGCTACTACACACATGTAAGAAATAAAACAGTGGGCTAATCAGTGTTTCTCTTTGTTGAAAGCCATCTTCTGTGCCCGTCCTCCTTTCCTGGGCGGCTGTGGGCCTGGGCAGATCAGGGCACCCTTCTGCCTCCTGCCTCCTCAACCAGTTGCCAGAGCTTTTTGAAACTTTCTATAAGGTCATTGACCTACAGATGAGGAAATATGTACTGCACCAGCCCACACCCCATGGTGGCCTTACAGGTAGCTGTGATCCTCCCACAGCCCCGGGTGAAGGCTGCAAATGGCCATCCCCGTGTATGCCGCAGGCAGGGCTTCCTGCTCTGACGTATTTCCAGAACATAAAAAGACTTTCAATGTATGGAAATACAAAGGCTTGTTTCCAGCAAAGCATTTGGGATTCCAACTCCTAATGTAGGCTTTTAGCTCCTTCATAGAGTCCCAGCTTCACACCAATGCCAGCAGTATCTCATTGAAAACTAATGGCCTAAAAGCTTTACTGGATTTGGCCTAGAATTCCTGTTGGTTTTTTGTCCCATGGCTATATTTTCCAATCAGTTCTAATTTAAATGACTTTTTATTCTCTTCATGGTAATCAAAAGCTTACAATTGTAGTATGTATTTTGCAAGAAGGAAGAACAAAATATTTCCCAGTAATGGCTACTTGGGGACTACGAGAACAGCCTAAAAATATTCCAAGCATGTAAAAACACAAAGCTGTAAAAGATATTTTTTTTAAGTAAAATTAATGGGATGAAGCTGAGCAAAGAAAAAAGAAAATAAGTCAGGTGGTATCAGGAGGTATGTCCTGTCACTCCATTAAACTATAAAATAATCTCCTGATGGAAGTGGTTGGAAGCATCATTAGCCCCAGTCATTTAAAGCAAGACAATGCAAAGCAATGAACGGAGCAAACATCTTTGTGGCCGCAGAGCACCACACTAAGCAGTTAATGAAATGCTCTTGCATTGATATTTCAGTTGAACTTTTGGAACTGGTGTAAGTGGTCTATACTTCACCCATACCACATATGTCTATTATATGCTCATTTGGAAAGGAGGAGGCTGGGTTACCTGAAGCAAGAGCAGGACGACCTGCAAATGCAGGTCTTGCTTCATGCAGAACCACAGAGCAGCCACGAAGGGCACTTCTGAAGCTTTTGGCAGACATGAAGGTATTTCCTTGTCACTTAGTAGCTTCAAGGCCCAGGGGCCTCTCTCAGGTGTCACAACGTCCACTTCCCTCAGATGTGGCTGTCAAGCTTGCTAGAAGATACAGATTCAAAGGATATCAAGCAGAAACACCAGCTGTTAGATAAGGTAATGCTTCTGAATTGTCAGTGGAAAATCATTTCCTACAACACTGCTCTAGAGCCCTGTCTAGTCACTTCTGGTAATTGAAGCGATGGGGTTTACACTCTTTCCTCTGGTGAAACTTTTCTAGTCAATACATTCCCTGTAAAGAATTGGTCCTAATACTGATCCCAGGTTCTTCTTTGCTCAGATTTACTATTCAGCCCCCAATTAAAGTTCTTTATGTGACACAGTCGTCTGATTAACATCGCTGTTATGTAATTGGAGGAGGATAAGGACATCACGTTACCCCATTTGTGATAGAGATCTCCTGATGCGTTGCAGTGTTTTCAGGCCCATTCCAGAATAACCGGAGGCAAGAACTACCAGAAAGATTTTATGATAACATCTCTCTGGCTGACACCTCAGCAGCATCTAAGATGCAGATGCACCTCAACATCTGTTCAATGCTATCAGGTGACAAAGATGTATGAGATAAATAGCAGGCAATTAAAATTCAAACAGTTTATGAGTGGGAATACTCGTTCAGCTACATAGATCACTTTAGAAAGAAAGTTATTTTTCAAGGGAACAGTAACACTGTATAGTTAAGGAAACCATAAACTCTAGGGTTACCTTGAGAAGGTGGATTTCTGAAATCAGTGTTTTTCAACATTAACCTTTTCCTTCTGGAAAGGTCAGTTCATGCCTCTATTTCACTGAAAATGGGAGCTTAAGTGCTAGAATTAATGCATCTTAGGAGCAACCACCCCCAGAGAGGGCCTGTCAAAGCTGTAACAGCATAAAACAAGGGGATTTGTGTGTTTTTTCAGTCTGCCACATGGAGCTTTTACAGTCACTAGTATGATGCCCTTTCGGAAATCCCTTAGTGATAGCACACTTCATTTGTTCTACATTTAGGTTACCACTTCTCAACAACTAATATGGGGGCAAAGGGGCTTTGTTTTTTTAGCTACAGAAGTAAGCAGAGATATTATGGTACTGCAGCGCAGCTCACACAGCGTCTCCCCACCTGATTCTTATAGCAGCATCCTAGATTTCTGGAGATGAACAAAGCGATGGCAGATGGAGGTTTTTATTCCAAGATTTTTTCTGAATTATTGAAACATATTTTCAACCTTGAATAAGCATTTCATTATACAAATGGCCTACTAGGCATATAATGCCCTGTTTCCTCATCTAGCGATGGTCTTATTCTATGTCATTAGCTTATTGCTCCTATTAACAGCATCAAAATTCAGCAAACATTCCCCAGGTCTGCCAGCAATGAGGTATTCACAAATTGTGCTCTATGGCCATTATGTTTTTGCACATATAAGAGGCTATACTTTTAAAACGGAGCCTTAGACGATGATGCTTGAAAACTACTTACCCTAGTATAAAATATTCCATCTGGTGATGTAAAGAGCCTTTCGGAGAAATGCTCCCCTATAAAGTGCGAGTTAATCGTACAGGCGTACTTGTCACTGAAATCACTGGTTGAGTTTCCAAGCTGCTTTCCCCGCTTCCCCTCCCCTCCATTGGACTTTTATGGCTTTATAACCTACACCCTCACTCAGTGACACAAGGCAGCACAAACAGTTAAAACAGCATGGGATGTGCAGGCTCAGGAGCACACTGTGCCATCCTCCCCTCTGCTGAGGCAAGTGCTTTCACTCTGTTTTCTGCAATATCCCACATGGGTCCATGAGATTTGTTGATACTGAATATCTTTTTTCGACTCATCTAAAAGGTCAAATCTTTTGAGTTAAAAGAAAAAACCAAACAAACCTTTCAGCAAACATGTATTACCTTTGCTACTTGTGGGCTGGGTTAGCCTTTGAAAAGTGTACAGTATACTTCTAATATGCCACTTGACTCCTAGATTCTGTAAGGGTCCATGTAAATCTCAGCTCTTTCCACAACTATCAGAAGACAGTAGGTGATAAAGAGAGAAGGACATTCCTCACAAGAGCAAGCCTACTCTCCAAAGTTCCTGTTATCTGCAGAAAAAATCCTGGGCTTACTAGTACTACTCAAAAAGTTTGAGGTAAAAGTGACAGAGGCTGCTGATCAGGAAGAGTGGATAATCTGAATTCCTCGGGATTTCTCCCCCAAGGAAGATGTGGTAAGCAGTCTGCACTTCAACCACGGTGCCCCGCAGACAGATCGAAGAATCTCAGCACGCAAGAGGAAGCTGTCCTGTGAATTACGACTGCTTCTCATCAGTGGTGACAACAAGAACAAGAGCTGGATCTTCACCAGTATTTGAAATTACAGCAGTGTCTCCCTTTTGATATGACTTAAGAAAACGCCTTCTCACTAAAGGAAAGCCCAGGCAGACATAAATGAAAGCCCCAGTCATTTCAGAACAAGTTAAGTTTTTACTTGTTCTGAGAAGTTAAAAAAATAAATCAGTTAACTAAGAGGGAAACAGGAGAAAAATTTTAAAAAAAAGAGGACTCAAGATGAGTCAGAGGGCAGAAAGATGACTGACCATGTGTGTTTAAAAATACGCCAACTGCACACAAGGAAAAATTTGTTGTGAAAAAAAAATTGTACATGCAGTAGCTGGCAAAAGTTTAATAATTCTGGGTTCTCACTGGACAAATAAACTAAATAATTCAAGGCACTTTCACAGTAACTGAACTGAATTTATGAGCCTAGATTACTGATCTCGCATATGGTTCAGGGAAATCTGCACCAGTACATATCATTATCACCTTCAATTCTAACTCCTTACAGTTACAGCAGTTTGGGAACATTCAGTGTGAAAATTAAGTTCTTTACAAAAGCAGATCTGGTAAGATTCTGGCTTTACACTTGATTCTTTACTTTTCAGTCATTGCTGCCTTTATTTCTAATTATCTCACTTTACAGAACTACCAAAGGAATCCAGAGGCAACTGGGAATCCACCACGCTGAGCTCTGTACAGACAGCTGGAGATAGTCTATGTCCCAAGCAGCAGGAGAAACAGCAGCAAACTTCTAAAAGGTAAGAAAATAGCCACTGTTTAAGAATTTTTTTCAGAGCTGGAGTGTTGATAGATTATGTATTATATCTACTGGGGCTTCACCATCTTCAGCTAGCAAGGTTACAGTAAAATGAGTCCTAGTGTCACCACTTTTGGGATAATGCAGAGCAAAATCATGGTGGGGGGGAAAGGCAGCAATGCAATGGCTAACAAACAGCATGTAAGTATTGGAAGATAAGCACAAAATACAAGCGATGATTATCAAAGGTCTGTAAATATAACCCAGAGAAAAGAAAACTCAAGGGACCATAGCTTCAATCTATAAATACCTTCAAAATATAAATATAAATGAAGGAAGGGAATTACTCAACCTCAGCAGATGCTGAGACATGGAAACAAGCTAACAACGAAAGAGTTGAGACTAAGCTCACAGTATATTTCTGAATGCTAAAACCAGTTAGAGTCTGAAAGAGACTAACTATCAAAGAGGGTATCACTCTGGTAATACTCAAAGATGTATTCGGTGAGGCATTAGTGGGAAAAAATGCAGGCAGGGTGCAATCTTGCAAAGAGCAGAAAGGCAATCTGGCTGACCAAGCAACTTTTCTAGCTCCCACATCGGTGTGGTGTCAGGCATGGCCTGGATGGATTCTCAACCCTTGGGACAGGTATTTACAACACTCAGGCTCCTGCAATGCGGCAGTAACAGCTGGAGAGCAAAGAACTGCAGTGGTAACAAAACAGACACGAAGCAAGACCTTTTTGAAATCAGAAGACAAACAAAATCCAAATTGACTTGGGGAGTTTATGAGAGTTTTTAGGTCAAGTTCACCCCAGAGTATTAAGGCTTTTGTCTTTCCTTTTGTAGAGGGGAAGCTTGTCAAGTAGATTATGTGGCCCATAGCTATTCTTACATGGAGATGCTGTCCTTGAAAGCCTTGGCTCCTAGGATGCACAAATCAAAGTGCAACATTGCACGTGGGACAGGCAGTCCCCCAAGCCTGCCTGCAGGTTATGTCTGAAGGTAGCTTATTTTGTGCACGTTACTCCGGCACAGGGGACTCTGGGGACCCCAATGTAGCATTTGGTTGGGGGAAGAGTGTAACTATCCTTTGGGTTTCTGTAAACCTTCCCTAGTACTGACAGTTACAGAATGGTCAGAATGAAGATCAGGCTTTGGCCTTATATGGATAAAACTGCATGCAAAAGCGTTGTTAATGCAATAGCCCACGTTAGGAAATCACATAGTTGTGGTGTTCCATAGTATTTCAGCCCCATTCATTTAAGTGTTAATTTCTCATTTAGATGCAGGGCTAAAAATGCCTGTTACTATATATGCAAAAAATGGGCACATTACTATTGGACCACTAATTTGTTCCATTTCTTGGGGGTTTTTTTACATCTATATTAGCAACTGCGACGTTGCATGAAGAACTGTCACATTTAACACATTTATTGTCTTGGCTACTGAATCCTGACTAGTGATGTTATTTTAGATGTGTTACTGATAAATAATTTTTTTGCAGTGCAAAATGCCAGGATTGATAGAGAGCAATACAGCAGTTGCTCTCAGTCCTGCCACTTGCCAAGCACTTCAGCTTCTAACGTCTTCAATGATTTCCTGAAGACCAAGTCTCTTTTAAAGGCTTTGGATCCTTTAAAGCCCAAATAACTATAAAGAGCATAGAAGAAGGAATAATTCTCCCAGTTAAGCCTCCCACAGAGACTGTTCTCTGTGCCAGTGTACAGATGAATAGACTTTGAATGCTAATTGTAACACTGTGTGTACTCTTCCTGAGCTAATCAGCTCACAGGGTACAGACAAGCAACTTTTATTATCAATTCCATTCCACCACACAAACCATCCTGAAATGCTTTTTCAATAGCTAATTTAGAGACCTCCCGTTGGCTTAGTTCAGGCTGTGGAAGGTTTGTAAACAAGCTGTGTTATTCAAGAGGAATTTGCTCTCCCTCAGTGTCTCTCTCACTTTCTCTCTCTTGCCTAAAGTATTAGCATCTAATGGAAATAGTTGCCAAAGAGTGGGAAGCAAAGCATGTTCATACCTACTGGCAAATGCACACGTTCAACGTCTCAAGAGGTTTCATGTGTGACAGACGAGAAAACTCACTTGCAGACCTAAGTAACAGTGTATCGTTTGCTTTACGAAGTAAAAAATCATTACATAAAATTATTTTCTCCTTGTGATAGTGGAGCAGTTTTTACCATTAGAAGTTATATACAAATTTGGGTTTGACCCTCACTTTAGAATGAGATATTGAGCAAAGCTATCAGTGATAACCTTCAGATACAAAACCTCTGCTGGGAACTCTGCCAACACGAACTGCAGACGGCATCCTAAAAACTTCCCCATACCTTGTATGGCTGTTTAGATCTGCATTGAGTGAGTAAAGAAGTGCTGCTAAAACTGAGTATTTTCCATTGGTACAAGCGACCACGACAACAATGTGGTGAAGACACTTTAAGACTAGGTATTCTCTGCTTTTCTGTCCCCAGCAAATGTACTCCTAATCTGTTCAGAAGTCTGTTTTGTAAAAAAAAAAAGAGTGCAGTTTCACAGAAAGAAGCCTTCTAATGTTTCTGGCACTGCTCTGTTTTAAATCTTTGGTAAAAGAGAATTCAGACTGACTGTGGAGAAACACACTTTCTTTATAAGATAAAATGCGTGAATAGCTGGTAGTTGTCCTCAGGAAAAAAAAAAAGAACGCAACCACTCCTCCCCCCTACCCCCACCCCCAAAAAATCCCCAACAAACCCAAGAGAGAACACCTTATTTGAGATAAAGGGATTTTTGTAATTTAATAGTATTCTTACTAAAGAACAAAGATTTTAGTGTAGCAGAGACTCTTTGTAATTATTCCCTCCTTGTTGAAAGTTCGTTTGATTCTATTGTATTCATATTCCATTAGAACAGGTTGTATAATATTCTGCACTGTACCAGGGAGCTGCTGCTGTTACATACTACAATCTGATGTAGGAAGCTGTTTGTAAGCCATTAAAAATCCACATTGAGTTGAAGCGCAAGCATACATTTTCATGCCATGGAATTAAGAGGCAAAACAAGGACCTTGTCTTCATATGAGCCATTCACCAAATCCCCAGTTTATGCTGAAAGCTGAAAGAGGAAAGCCACTGAATGATTTGGTGCCTCTTACTGCTGAAAACACGTTTATGAAAGTGACTTAATTCTTCATCCACTCTCTGTAATCTACTTTGTTCAGCACTGGAGCCACATTTTTCAAAGGGCTTAATATCTTTCTTGACCAACTTTTGAAATGGGAAGTGCAGACCAAACTCCCTTTCTGCTGAAGTCGGTAGCAGAATCCCAGCAAGTGAATAACTGTGGTTCCCACCATCAGTATGAGTACCTCAGGAAATAGTATTCATGTCCCACATGAGTGACCCCTTTGTTTCTTGTCCACATTGACACTGTATGCCACAGCAAGCTTCTTATACAATACAAGCAAAGAGTGTTTTGTAACTGCATGAAAATAGCATCTTGTCTTCACTTCAGGCAAAGATCTCTTACATGTGTTTCCTTTGGCTTTTTCTCATTAGTGAGGGGATGAAAATCTCAAGAATCTCATAGCTCATTATTAATACATAGTCATTCACTACTGCACACAAGGGAGATGGAGAGACTGACAGCAGGCCCCTGAGACAGCAGCACAATTATACAACCCCTATACATAGACAATTCCTAGTGATTGCTTAGAAAAAAGGACCAGTTACAGTTATTACCAATATTTGTTAGGCACCAGTAGTATTTTTGGTACTCTACAAGAAAAATGCTGTCCTACTTTATCCAGAAGAACAACGTATGTCAAAAGACTCTTTTGAAGATGCAGAGATAGTGACAACTTACCATGTTCCCACCCGTTTACTTTTTGCTTTCTACTTTTTCTCTTATCATTAAAGGCCCTGTAAACAATAATAGAATGGTGAGGGCAGGATGGTGACAATGGCTCTGATGAAATGCACTTTGAGGAATAATTTGAAAGAGAAAAAGGAGATACCCACAGCCTGGGAGATAACATAACAGCAAGTAAACACAAGGGATAGCAAGTGAAAGGAGCACTGAGTTGGCAGCAATGACTATACTAAAGGAACCAAAGTCAGAGATTTGGCTTGGTGAAGTTTTGGGATGAAGCATTTGATCACAGAAGAGAGAGCAGGAAGATTCAGTGAGACAAAAACATGACTTGATTGTCAGGCAGGAGAAGGTGGTTGTAAGAGCTGCATTTCTGACCAGTAGGGAACAATGAGGATATGTAGAAGGTGGGGTAAGGTTAGAGATTATCATCTAATGATACTCAAGATGAAATAGAGTAGGATTATTATGGCATTACTTTTATGTACTTTAGGACATGGAGCATTAAAACGCATTTAAGACATGAATAGAAGGATCCACCAGACAAATGAAGGAAGGCATGGAAGTAGCTCAGTCATGCTGGCACACATCACTGGGGAAGGAAATAGATTAGGAAAAGACCAGGAATAAATGCTATTTGGAGAAAAGAAGGTAAATTGATGGAAAAAGCTTGTGACAGAGCCTTTCCATCTTCTTTTTGAAGTCAATAACACTTATGACATTTGGAGAAAGTATGACAACAAGAAGGCTTAGGGAAGGAAATGAGAATCTCAAAGAAGGACTTGATGGGAGCAGCAGGACTTCTGCTTAAGAAAGATTTGAAAAGACCCTTGGAAATAATTCAGTACAGACAGTCTCTCTGGCTCCTGAAATGCCCTCCCAAGACATTCAGTGGTGGAAGAAGCAGAAGTAAGATGTGACTTCTGGTTGGGTGTATGTCATTCAAGTATAAAGGAGAGAATTGCCAGGTAGAGCCTAAAGAATTAACTTGAGCACCTGTGAAAGCAGGAGAAGGAGCAGGTAGTAAGGAGACCTGGAGCTGCTGGGATGCTATAGACATGCTGACAGCTTAGAGGGTATAGCAGAATGGACAAAGAAAGGGGAATGGCACAAGGAGCACTAAAAGAGCAAAGGCTGGTCACCACTGAATATTTTGACAATGAAGAGTTGGATAAGAGACAATTAAGCATCTATATTCAGTTCAGTTTCTCAGCAAGGAGGACATCTCTGATGTTCAAAAATGCTCAGGGTTCTTGGTAAGGAAGAAGATGCCACATTGATGCAACTTTGAGTTTAAAAAAAAAAGAGGAAAGGTAGTGAAAACAAAGGCATTCTACAAAGCTGTATTTATCCAGAGATAAGGATAAATACTGTGTATTCCAGCATCCTAGCTGAGAGGCTGCATGATTAATCTATTACTTTCCATTTTGCAGACTTTCACAAGAGTCAGCACTTGCTCAAAGTAACGAGGCATCAGTATTAGATGCAACCAGAAGACAAGTTTATGCATTTATTTAGATTAATCCTTTATTTGATCATGCAAAATGCTTCCTTGAAGTAATCTGCAGGGCCGTAGTTAGCAGATGCCACCTTGGTTGAAATCAGCAAGTGTGAGATCTACTAATTATAGTATCTCAGCTACATAGTTGTTTTCATTTCCTTCTCTCCTCAGATCTTGTGATTGACCTAGAGAAATATTACAGAAAGGTAGTTAAGCTCTTGAGTTTCCCCTCTTCTTGAGTTTTATGAAGGCTTTCTTTCTTTCCCTTCCACCTTCAAGGGCATTCCATGCAAGTTAGAAAGTGATTGTTCAAAGACAGATTCATTTGCATATAAGATCCTAAGGATGAGATGAATCTGAGGTCTCTCCATTGTAGAAATAGGCCACGTGCTGTACTTGCACGTAGTCAAGTGATTCAATTTTTTATAATGAGACTACCACAGTAGAGGATAAAGAAAGGATTTACACTTTATTGCCTAAAGTAATGGGTAATTACTCCTTCTTCTTTTCAAAAGTGCCAGTTTTATCAGCATTTATCCTAGTCCTTTATAGAATTCTCTCACTCCAAGGTTGGTTTTGACACAGAATGAACCGAAACAGGATACTGGGATTTGCTTTCAGAAAAGAGGAAGGTTACCTTAACCATACTACTTAGTGTTCTAGTATCTGCTTTATTTTCAAACTATTAGTTTGCTTAATAAGAAGGGCAGAGGGAGAAGGTTTGCAGATGTATTCTTTCACATCAATGGATACATTTCAGATCAACTCCATGAGTTACTTTTATCCACTTACTGTAACCTTCCCTGTTGGTTTACTGTTCCCTACAGTAACACTCTGTCAAAGATACTCAATATTCATTACTTGCTGCAGTCCTTAATTTGTACCTGCTGTCTTCAGAGACTTAAGTTGGCTGGCTGTCTCAAAAAATGGGTTTTTAACATGGGCTAATTTGTGAACATTCTTGCAGATACCTGGGCAGGCCTGGGCATACCACATATGTAGGTCCTAACACTTATGTATATACAGCAGTGTATGTTTGCTGTCTCATGCAAGAGTGCTATGGAACTTCACCTATACATGAGGAACTCCTCCCTTGTTTGGCTTTTCACTCTTGTTCTTCAACGGCAGCGTGGGCAACCAACCTGCAATACACAGTTTCTGCAAAGGGGAAAAAAAGGATATTAGTAATCTGAGAACCATAATAAAACCTGGAGTTTTCATTTTTCTGTTAATTTCTACATGGTATTCTGCAAGCACGCAAGAGCTCATTCTTCTTGCTCAGCCAAGTAGAAGCCATTAGTTTCTCATCAGGACATACCCTGAGCTCAGTGTCACATTATTAAATCTATACAACTTCTAGGGGCCTTGCAGTTTGAGCAAAGCAAGCTTGCACCTACCTTCGAAACACAAAAGAAATACACTGGTTTTGTCTGTGGGCAGAACTACTGTATCCTTGTTTCTCTGATTAGAACAAAAGGATATATACTACTTTCCTCAGAGAAGAGAAGGGAAAAAAATCCTGGTAAATTGCTTTAAAAAATTAATCCGTATTTCAAGATTAAGAGTTAGATCTTTTTATTACGCCGTGCAATTTTCCTTTTTATTTCCATAGATAGCATTCTCACTTTATACTCCAAACTTAGGTCAGTCTTTGAACATAAATTTATTGCACTTTATTCTTAAAATACACAGCAATAGGAGACAGCAAATACAGGTGTGTGACCTTGGCTGAGGAACATGCAATTTGCTGTGAACTCCTAACAACAGGGATTTCCCCACGTGCCTAACAAACAACACTGGATTGTACAAAACAATTATATATCCTCTAATCGTGGAGGGCTCTCTGAATCTGCACTTTTGACCTGAAGGCTATGAAGGAAATAGGAATATGTAGGAGTCAAGATCAAGTAGATGGATCGACATTAAAGGGAAGAAGGGGGTCATATTTAACATAGTTCACATTAGTTGCTCCAAGTATAACTTCAATCAGTATCACCTTTTTTTATCATCTACGCACGTAGAAGTAAAAATAAAATCCTTCTTTTGATTTTGTATGAAAGACAATACATCTATCATATCTTTGTCATGCAATACAAACCAGCTTCCCAGTGACACTCTGCAGTAGCTTATTTCTGCTGTTTTCATTCAAAGAGAATTAAAATGTCGCATTTAACTTCTTGTAGGTAAAGGTGCACGAGCTATTGGAAAATCAGGGAAGTCTGCTGGTGACTGTAGAAAGTTCTAAAAGTCTTTGCCTATGTTTAAGAGGTCCACTGTCATCTACAGATAGTGCCAAGACCTTGTAAGAGGACTCTCTACTGTCCTTGCGTTCAGGAATTACACAGAGCTTTTTCTTCTCCACAGAGGGTGCTGCAAGCAATAGCAACGCATGGTATCTTTGAAAAAGGATGCTCCTCAGAGTCAGATGCAGAGAATGTTCTGTCTGCATGACCATCATACTGCCATTTTCAAAGTCAGAAAAACCTCATATACTTCCTCCAAGCCTTCAATTTCTGCTCTTGGAATCTAACCAGCATACTCTATAATAGGGATGACTATTGGCAGCATGGGGGTTGCCTCTGTGTCCCGGGACTAGGGTGGTCAGTAAGGCATCCAAATAGACTGCTGCGTACAGCTGGTTACAGATGTAGTTTAGGTTTGACAGGATTTGTTAGGACACAGCTCTACTGATCTGACTGCTAAATGTCTACCCAACTACAGTAAAGTTGCATCAGAGCTCTGTAACACAGAAAAATCTTTTGGAAAATAAACAAACAAACAAAGAAAAAATAAATTTGAGTAAATCTGAGTGCTTCAGATACTTGCCTGTAAGTTGACTGCAAGCAACAAAACAGTTAGTTGCAGTCCCCTAAAAGAGTAAGTCTGTGGAACCAAAGGCAACCAGTCCAGCATGGGCCAACCAAAGGTGACACACAGCTGGATCTGCTAGTCGCTAACAAGGACGAACTAACTGGCAATATGGTAATCAATAGTAGCTTTGGCAGTAGAGGGCATGGAATAGTGAAGTTCAAGATCCTGACAAGTGTGAGGAAGGACAGTAGCAGAGTACTCAGGTGGACCTCAGGTGAGCAGACTTCAGTTTATTCAGGGGACTGTAAGTGGGTTCCCATGAGCAGCAGCTCTGAAGGGCCAAGGATCTCTGTGAAGCTGGCAGGTCTTCAAGGACAGTATCCTCCAAGTGCAAGAATGATCCACACTGATATTCAGGAAGACAAGTAGATGCTCCATGAGACTCTCTTGGCTAAGCAGGGAACTTGAGAAGAAGCTCCAGCATGACAAGCCATTATACAGATGGTGGAAGCAGGGACGGGCTATAAAGAATATAGAAATATTTTCTGAGCATGCAGGGACAACACTAGGAAAGCCAAAGCTTACCTAAAGTTGGCACCTGTAAGGGGTGTCAAGGGCAACAAGTGCCCTTAATCCTAAAAAGACAAAAAGGGAAACTGTGGGACCACTGTTACATGAGAGGTGTGACAACAGGCACAAATATGGATGAATTACTCAATGTCTTCTTTGCCTCAGTCCTCACAAACAAAATTTACGAAGCTTCTCTGTTTAGAAAAAAGGGTTCAAAACCAAGCAGAAGGGACCAGCAGAAGATGAGGATCACTTGAGAGAACTTAACCCTTAAAAGACTACAGCACCTGGCAGGTTACATCCATGGGTGGTCAGGAAACTGGCTAAAATCCTTGCAGGTCCACTCTCAATCATCTTTGAAGGTCATGGAAAACCAGGGCAGAGCCCAGATGGCTGGAGAAAGGCATATCATAGAATCATAGAATCATTTAGGTTGGAAAAGACCCTTGGGATCATCCTGTCCAACCATCAACCCCACTCTACAAAGTTCTCCCCTACACCATATCCCCTTACACCACATCTAAACGACTCGTAAACACATTCAGGGATGGTGACTCCACCACCTCCCTGGGCAGCCTATTCCAGTGTCTGACCACTCTTTCTGCAAAGAATTTTTTCCTAATGTCCGGTCTAAACCTACCCTGCTGCAGCTTGAAGCCATTCCCTCTTGTTCTATCGCTAATTACCTGTGAGAAGAGACCAGCACCAAGCTCTCTACAATGTCCTTTCAAGTAATTGTAGAGAGTGATGAGGTCTCCCCTCAGCCTCCTCTTCCTCAAACTAAACAGTCCCAGCTCCTTCAATCGCTCCTTATAAGATTTATTCTCCAGGCCCTTCACGACCTTTGTTGCCTTCCTCTGCACTCACTCCAGCACCTCGATATCTCTCTCGCGTTGAGGTGCCCAGAACTGGACACAATACTCAAGGTGTGGCCTCACCAGTGTTGAGTACAGGGGGACAATCACCTCCCTACTTCTGCTGGTCACACTATTTCCAATACAAGCCAGGATGGCATTGGCTTTCTTGGCCACCTGGGCACACTGCTGGCTCATATTCAGCCACTTGTCAATTAGAACCCCCAGGTCCTTTTCTGCCAGGCAGCTCTCCAGCCACGCTTCCCCAAGCCTGTAGCAATGCATGGGGTTGTTGGGGCTCAAGTGCAGGACCTGGCACTTGGCCTTGTTGAAGCTCATACCGTTAGCGTTGGTCCATTGATCCAATCTATCCCAGTCTCTCTGTAGAGCCTCCCTATCCTCATGCAGATCAACACTCCCGCTTAACTTGGAGTCATCTGCGAACTTACTGATGATACACTCTATGTCCCTATCAAGATCATCAATAAAGATGTTAAACAGAAATGGCCCCAACACTGAGCCCTGAGGAACACCACTTGTGACTGGCCACCAGCTGGATTTAACTCCATTGACCACCACTCTTTGGGACTGTCCATCCAACCAGTGTTTGATCCAGCAGATCGTATGCTCATCCAGGCCATGAGCAGCCAGTTTTTCCATGAGAATTCTATGGGGGACAGTGTCAAATGCTTTTTGAAAGTCTAGGTAGACAATATCCACAGCCGATGCATCTCTCTTCAGAAGAGGCCAAAAGAAGAACTCAGAGAACAACCAGCCAGTGAGCCTCACTTTGTTCCCTGGGAAAATCATGAAACAAGTCCTCTTGAAACACATTTCTGGGTACACTGTGGAGAAGAAAGTGATCAAGAACAGTCTGGACTGAACAAGAGTAAGTCATGTCTGACCAATCCGACTGCCTTCTGTGCTGCAATGACTGGAACTCTGGGCAAATGGGAGTGCAATGTCTGACATTTACCTCAACTTTAGCAAGGCTTTTGACACTGTCTCCTACAGTATGCTGGCATCCAAGTTAGGATGTTGTGGTCTGGATGGGTGAACAACAAGGTGAGTAAATAACTGGTTGGATGATTAGGCTCAGAGAATAGTGATTAATGGGACATACATCACCCAGAGGCTGGTGGCTAGTGCAGTACTGCAGGTGTCAATCCTGGGACCTATCCTGTTTGACATCTTTATAAAGAACCTAGAGAAGGTGATGGAGGGCACACTGCCAAGTTTGCAGATAACACCAAACTTGGTGGTGGAGGGGAGGACCATGGTCCTCCCTTAAGCAGGAGAGCCCTGCTTGAGGGCAGAGCTGCCATTCATGGTGGCCTACACAGACTGGAGGAATGAATGGGCTGACAACAACCTTATGAAGTTCAAGAGGTACAAATCCAAAGTCCTTCCCCTGGGAAGGAAGAGACCCATCAACAAGATGAAGCAGGAACTGACTGGCTGGGAAGCAGCTCTTGATGAGAAGAACCTGGGGATTGTGATGAACAGCGAGCTGAACACGACTCAGCTGCATGCTTGGCAGCAAAGAAGGCCAACAGCATCCTGGGCTGTACAAAAAGGAGCACATCCAGTAGAGTTACATGCTCAATAGTTTGACATGCCCATTGCTCAGTACTCATTAGATCACGTCCAGATACTGTGTCAGTTTTAATCCCCTCAATACAGGGAAGACATTGATAACCTGGAGCAAATTCATCGGAAACCCACCAAGATGATTAGGGGACTGGAACACCTGTCTCATGAAGAAAGGCTGAAGGATTTGGGTCTTTTTAGTCTGGAAAAAAGACGACTGAGGGGGGATCTTATCAATGCTTATAAATACTTAAAGGGTGGGTGTCAGGAGGATGGGGCCAGGCTCTTTTCAGTGGTGCCCAGCAACAGGACAAGAGGTAATGGGCACAAACCTGAACATAGGAAGTTCCATCTCAACATGAGGAGGAACTTCTTTACTTTGAGGGTGGCAGAGCACTGGAACAGGCTGCCCAGGGAGGTGGTGGAGTCTCCGTCTCTGGAGACATTCAAAACCCACCTGGACACGTTCCTGTGCAACCTGCTCTAGGTGATCCTGCTCTGGCAGGGGGGTTGGACTAGATGATCTCCAGAGGTCCCTTCCAACTCTACCTTTCTGTGATTCTGTGAGAGGCTGAGGGATCAGGTCTTGTTCAGCCTGGAGAACGTATGACTTCAGGGGGAACATAACAGCAGCCTGCCAGTACCTACAAGGGTGTTATCAAGAAGACGAAGCTCTTCACAGTAGTGGATGGTGGGAGGACGCTATGGGCATAAATTGAAACAAGAGAGGTTCAGACTGGCTATAAGGAAAAGCTTTTTCCCTCATGAGGACAGTCAAGCAGGGGAACACATTGCTCACAAAGGCTGTGCAGTCTCCAGATTTGTAGATTTCGAACAACCAACTAGTTAAACCCCTGAGCAACCTGGTCTGACCCCATAGCTGACCCTGCTATGAGCAGGAGGTTGGACTAGAGACCTCCTGTATTATCATATGATTGCCTGAACATGACAACCAGTCTAGCCTTTGCAGTACCATAAATCCTGAAGAGTGCTGTGACTTCTTTCTTTCCATTTTCTTTTTAGATAATGAGAACACTTTGAGAGGACTTGCATGAAAAAGAAAGGAAGAAGCCAGATCTCAGTAAGTATCTGATGTCATCCTATGCCCTTCAGAGCCATGCAGCCAACTAGTTTCCCAGACACCCAGCTTGCTAGATGCGAAGGGAAATGTGAAGTTAAGTATTCCCAACGAAACAACAAACAGTGGTTGTATCTACAACAAGGAAGGCAAAACAAATAATCTGCAGCTTTTTATTGCAGTGCTATTAATGCTTTTATTTCTACTTGCAATAAAGTTCCTAATATCAGCAAAATTTATTCTAGATAATAAGACTATGCAAATATCTTTCTAAATCAAGCGTAGTGGCTGTATTCCTGACAGTTGGCCAGCACAGCCCTCTGTGTAAACAAGTTTGGCTATTTCTATATTAACCACTGATGGTTATGCCTCTCTCCTGGACTATCAAGCTAGAAGATTACCCTTCACTGTATGTTTCTCTGTGTGGGACAAAGTCTAGCAATGGAGCTGCATTTACAGGCAACAGAATATGTAAATGGTATGCACTGCAATTAAATAAATGTCCATTCTTCTGAGCATTTAGGAATGTCCTGCTGGCTTTAGGAAAAGATTGTAGTTCATAGGTTTCTGATTGAAACAATAAATGAACTGTGTGAGTGGTAAAGTTAGCTGGAGGAACAAACACAGAAGATTTGTTCAGTGGCATAAATTAGGTCCTAGAATTATCTCAACAATTTCCATAACATTTGTTGTGCATGAATCCATTGCCTGTGGTGTTTAATATTGCATGTATGATTTGGCAGATCCAGAGCAATTTTACAGTGAAGCAAGGACACAACAGATGACAACTCTCCATGAAGCAAAATAAAGTGATAGCTGTACTCACATATTGCAGATGTAGTGAAATGGATCTAGGTTTTAGTAATTATTTATTTATCTGCATGAGGGATTGTTTTTTTGAACATAAAACTATAGGGCATTTTCACAGGTGAGGGTGACAACTACCTTTTTGGCTTTACCCATCTTATTCCAGGCTACAAATAGATTCACCTTGTCATTGTGAATATCCTTTGCACTCCTCCAACTTCCAAATGTTTATTCAACCATGATAACATTTTGGGATAGCCTTATCAAATGGCTGGGATAAATTTCACTGTGATTTAACTTGGCACAGCCTTTTAAGTGAAAGCATTTGCTACTACAGACCCTGATAATGGCACCCCTAGGTACAATACCTTATTCCAGAAGATCTGTGTTAAACATTATGAATTCCAAAAATAGTTACCTCCTCTGGAACAAAATCATTAAGCTGACTAGCCTGACTTAATTAGACTTAAATGTCATCAGTGATTCACTCTGTTTTAACAAACTCATCTGTTTTCATGTCACTTCTGTAATTTATGCCATAAAAAGCCAGTCATGTTGTTCCAATGCCTCAGGAGCACAGTTAGAAACTATTTGAAAACCTTTCAGGGCTACCTTCTCAAAGGCTTCACGCCACTGTAACAGATGCAAACAGTGTCTGTGAAGGTAGAGCCCTTTCAGGGAAAGGCATCACAGAGAACTTCGTGGCTACTAGAAAGTTTAGAGCACGACGTAAAAAAAAGAGCACAAGTGCATTGGAGGACGAGATCTGTTGAGAAATCTGCTTTGCTACAGAGCTCTGAAAGTGAGCAGAGTAAGAAGTAGAAAACATAAGGAAATGTGTGTTTATGGGAAAATTATTTCAAAATGGGAAGTCTCAAAATTTGCCTGGCAGCTCAGCAGGTTCGCTATCTTCCCTAATTCTTTCGGAAAGAAGTGCCAGAGCTGTGGGTCAGAGTCAAAGAACAGGCTTTCTTCAACACATATGCTCTATTCACCCTGACCTTTCCTTATACATGTAGACATTAAAGTGGCCTCAGGAAATCTGTGTAAAGCTATTGCGTCCATTCAGTCCACTGGCAATTTAAAAGTTAACATATGACTGACTTACCGATATACTCCAAGTACTTCTACCTGTAGGAGGGTAGGAAAGAAGCTGTGGTAAGGATCTCAGTTCTGTGCATTGAACTGAGTAGTGCAGACAACCATCCTAAAGGGAATTTAAGCACTGCAGTGGAACTGCCTGTGATAACCTCCAATGCACAACTTCTAGAAACATGCTCTTGAGCTCTCCCCATGCTTAGACTAAAATCAGAAAGCATCATTTTTATGAGAATGGAGTACAAAAAAAAGCGAAAAAGTATTCTCTAAAGATCTTTCCCTTTGATGATGGACAGGGGACAGACCATATATAAACAACTATAGGTTACCTAAGTTTCATAAGGTTGGTACTTACTACTGTGATGGATCCAGTCTAGGAACAGAGTTTACCAGAGGGGAAGCCTGTCCCAATCTAATTCAAAGCACAGTAGGGAGTAAACAGGTATGCTAATGAAGAAATTACATATGCTACTCATTTACCAGCTCCCAGAAGAGCCTTAATAGCAAAAGTTGATTACACATGCAGCAGCAAGAAGGTCCTACACCTGATTAAACACATTTGTGGGTACAGCACTCCTTTCTGTGCTAGAAGCAAACAAGGCAGGCAATATACAGCCAAAATTAATTGTAATGCATCTCCTGGTCAGATTTACAGGACCAAATGCTCACCCTGGTTGGTGGTATTTTTAATTAGAGACTGAAAGACACTACTTGTTTAATCTGTGATTAAAGAAAAAAAGTCACCAAAATTAAATAAGCATACAAATACCCTAGGTATATTTTGTTTGCTTGTTCTTTTTCCTCTACAAATATGGAACAGATTTGTGTGCATGAGTTAGTGATGATTGGATATTGCGGAAATTGTGTTTGCTTTTGGGTTTGTTTGAAGCAGCTCCACTGGAACCAGGTTTGTTTATTTACCTGGTGTCTCCACAACTAGTCTTTGACACTCAGTTTTCAGGGATTCATGCTCACTTCTCTTACTGGAAACTCCATTCTCCTAATCGTTGCTGTAAGCAGGACAACACAAGAGGTGGTTTTGCCTCCAGGCTATTTCAGCTGGGTCTGGCATCAGACATGTTTTATTACAACCTGTAAGACTGGGATCTCTTTGATTGTCCTTCCTAAGACTTACAGTTTCTTTTTCTTTTTTCTTTTTTTTTTCCACTTTCACATACACTCACACACAGAGGGTACATTTAAAGGAATATGGTGATCTTAATGACCTCTTAAAATTTATCCTGGGGCTAATCAAAGGCTTGCTGTGTTGTGCTGGCTAAATCTATCATGGTCTTGAATAATTCACAGCCTGCCTTAAAGGCTCCAGACTAGGTGATTTACCCCATATTAATGTGATGCTTTTGCATTTTAATAGGCTTGTGTTAATGTTTTACAAAATGATAAAGCATGCTTCTGAACTCTCCAGCAAGGGATGATGGTATGAACCACATAATTCTAGCAAAGGACAGCCAATAACATCAGATTTATGAGCGTCGCTACAGCATCTGTCATAAGCTTGTGTCAGACCAAACCATTTTGTTGAGTCTTACCCCTGTTCTGATTGCACAAGTGGCTTTTCCCAACCTGTCTGACACTTTAATGAAAGCAGTCAGGCATAAGAGAAAAGGTAAGGCATTCCGAAAGTAGAACTAAGCTTTCCCAAACTGTTTTAGTGCACAGGTTTTATATCCCTTTGAGAAAAGACCTAGAAGAGAACAAAAGGGATTTCATCGCTCACAGGCTGGAATTTCAGAGAACCAGCGCTCATGAGTGGGGTCATATTTTTCCATTTGAGAGGGAGACAGCCTGTCAGCAGAGCTCAATGTGTTAGGCATATGTTGGGTGTTGTGAATCGTAGAATGCAGGCCAGGTCATGTGAACACTCACACGCCTTCCCTCCAGCTGTACCACACCTTTCTATCTCAGCTGCTCAACAGGTCACATATGTGCTTTTACTAGCCTCTCAAGAGAACAAATGAATGGCATTTATATCTTAAAATCTGCTTATGTGATTGCTGTGAGAAGGGAGTTGCAGGGGGAAGCTACAATGTCTCTTCAATATCTGCTTTATATACTTCACTGGTAATGATGTCCTTGTACCTACGCAGGATGGAAACAAAACGGCAAATACTTCAGCCCTGGACCTTCTGGTAGATGGCAAGGTAGCAAATGAACTTCAGTTCTGCTAAATGCAGCCTAATAGATATGGGAGGGACGGGGAAGCTGAACCGCTTACCCATCTGACATTGGTCAACTGAAGCTTTTGAGAAGGAGGCTTGCTAGCAGTTTGCATGGAAGATGGTGGCTCTCCTTCTTCATACAAGGAAAGGCAAGAGAAGAGGAAAAAAACCCAAAGAAATGGGAATAGGGAATGGACAACAGTACAGAAACATAACATAAAACTGAGTGTGAGGCATTATCTGAATTGCAATATGAAGTACAATTTCCAATCACTGACAGGCAAAACAATTGCATTTACTGATTTTGAAAATAAATTTTTGTTTCAAAAGACAAAAAACCCACACACTTTTATTTTCTTCATGTGATTTTGTGTTTCATAATTCTCCTGAAAGGAAGAAGAGGGCAGAATTTAACAGAGTAAGCCATCTAGAAATGCTAAGATCTTGAAAGCTCAGGTGCTCACCTAGCAAACAGACAATTCTTTTCTGGTTTGTGTTTCCTGTCTTGCGGCAGAGATCCAAGCCTTCATTTTACATACTCCAACCCAGTTCCTCAAATGCCAATGCACAGAAGCCATCTCTAGCATAATGAATATGCAGTGCACTATGGAACATCTGCTGTTGGTTTTTAAATGGACTGTGAGCAATTATGGAACTCACTTGGGATACAAGAGACCCAGGTTTTCATTCAGTGTTAATTTAGACAACCACGGTAGCCTCTGGCTTACTGGCTGTTCTGGGGTGGGGCTGCTTGTTTCCAGAAAATTCATTCTGCACCTGCGAGATTTTCATGACAGCTGGAATGTTTTGTTAAGACATGTCAACATTAACAGCAGCAGCAAAAATGTCCCCCAGTTCTTCTGGACCCTTCTAAAAAGACATTACAGAATTATTTTTCACACCACATGCAATTTAACTGCGGAGACTGCGGCTACAGTTCAAAAACCAATGATATAAAAAGTGACTGAACATTTAAAAGGATAACAATACCATCCGGAATTTAAATGATTGCTATTAATAGACAATCTGGAAGAAACACTAAACTGGATGCTTGAGAGTTTAAGCCAACCTTTGCTACCAGGTATTAGAAGGATATTGCAGATTATCCTATCCTTGCCTAATTTAGGGTTTTATGAATCTGCATTGGAGCATCTGGTGCAGTTGGACAGGAAACTGAAGTACGAGGCCGTGTTGGTATTTATGTTCTTCTATATCTATAGCACGTGCAAAACTTAAAAACAAGCCGTGCACCTTCAGAACTTTAGAGCATTAAGTCATGCATCTGGGTGATTGAGAATGTTGTTACATACATGCCTGAGATTAAATATCTGCATTTGAAAATGTTGGCCATAATATACATCTATCAGTGTAATCAAGTGCCCATAGGACCATTCAGGTCCAATGCCATGCTGAATCATAGGAAAGAACCGAAAACAGCCTCAACAGAGGTGCTATTCCATCTCCCAAGCTCTGAGCAGGATCTGTGTACGACATTCCTGATCAATGTAGTCTAATCAACCCTTTAAAATTTCCAAACAAACAACTGCATAACAATGTTAGGCAGTCCATTTTCAGTGCTTTATAACTTCAGTGCTGGAAAGTTTTACCCAACGTCCAGTTTACATCTCTCTGACTGTAATTCAAGCCTACCAGTTATATTCAGAAAACATATGGAGAGCAGATACTGCAGCAGCCTTTATGTCTCCTCTCCTCCCCTCCCCTCCCCTCCCCTCCCCTCCCCTCTCCTCTCCTCTCCTCTCCTCTCCTCTCCTCTCCTCATTCTTTCAACATTTCTCCGAGTTCATGTTTTCAAACTTCTCATTATCCTTACTGTTATTCACTGGACTGACTTCAATTTGTCCATCTTTCATGAAGAATCGTGCTCAAATTCAACACAGTACGCCAGCTTAGATCTAATGAATGTTGAGGAGATCAGAAAGAGAGGCTGATGTGCCTTCCAGGGCAGGCTCCTGTCTTATACTGTACTACAGCATCTTCCTTTTTTGCAGCTCTTGCCTTATGTTCAGCATGTGATCTACTAGATCTGCCAGGTCCTTTTCTGCAGAGATGTTACTAACAACCAGATCTATCCTGTGCTTATGCAGCTGATCCTTCTTGTGTAAGAGCAGAACTTTCCTTGTCCTTACTCAGCTGCATGCCATTTTTTTAAGTTACTCTGCAGTTTGTCAAGGTCTTTCCAAATTCTCATCTATGCTCCAATTTCTCAGTAGACTGTCTTAGTGCAGTGTTACCTGCAAATGGAATAAATACAGTTTCTGGCCTGTTGTGCAGGTCCATGACAAAATCCTCTGTATCAATAATGACACCTTATAAATACTAGGATGAAATAAAAATCTTCAGAGTCGAGTCAGCACTTTCTTAGAAACTGCAGTCAAACAAGCACAAAATTGAAATCTAGAAACACAGATTTTTTCATTCTTTTGCTCTTTAAGTATTTGTTTGTTATGGTTAACAATCTAAAAAACCCACAAGCACTCATCTCATTCTAAAATCAAACTGAGATAATATCAGGAGTAGATGACATATTTCTGTTTTAGCACTAGTCAATTTAAACATCAGTCATGCAAAAACAGATTAACAGCTGAAATGAGTTGCCGCCTTAGAATAAATGAAGCAGGAAGCCTGTTATTTCCTCACTCAATCTTTTGCATATAGTATATGTATTGTAAGTATAACCCATGTATTTCAAGGTCTGCAGAATTTAAATGCATTCATATCTTGCAAAAGGAGTCTTAAAGCTTACTCTCAAGACACTGATTATTCTGGAGCATGACTCATTTGGGAGTGTATTAGATAATAACCACCTGCAGTGGGGAGTAATATTTGGGGAAGAAATTTTATTCCATAGTTCAAAGCTTTTTTTATCTTTTCTAATATCAAACTTTATGTAACTAGCTCTTATCCTTGTGGTAAATGCAGTTTTATGGTATTACCTAATACATCTCTGACTTTGAAAAAAAATTCATCTATTTCCTACACTTAGATAGGAAATTACAGCAGAACTAGTTATTTCCCTGAAAGATTAAACATTTCTGAAGTGCCGTATCATTGCTATAATTTGGTCACTCGCAAATCCTCTCCACCACGTTGCATAGGAAGTGTTACACCTTTCAGACAGAGTTTCATACATTAGAACAGCAACCATCTTTCTGAAAGAAAAATCAGAACAATGGGAGTTCGAGAATATAAGCAAAAATGTTCTTACTGCATCTTGTGTGCCACACTGCTCAGAACACGAGTAAGATATTCTGTGTGTCTTTACAAGTTCTCTTCAAGGCTAAGGGTATATTTGGTGTCTCCATATTATGGGAGATTCTTAAAACTCCTCTGTCTCGCAGGATTTCTTGAATGTCTTTTTCAGTACTTCGAGACTTAAATGAGAGATGCTGAATAAGTGGAAAGCATGATGATGACAATTTTTTTTAATATCTCAACAATGATGACTTATTACTATTCTTCACTCCATTTCTTAGCCAAAGCACTTGTAGTCTCATGCAATCATCTATATAGTAAAATTCCTTATTTACAAAAATAAAAGACTTGTCCTGATTAAATTGTCTCCCTTTAAACAAAGATGAACAATTTTCACTCTGGGTCTTCAACACTTAGCTGAGATATAACCACACAGATGTCAAGAAATGGTAAGATGCATCTTAAGAAGCTACTTACTTATATTATGAGTGGCTTTGTGTAGTTTTAAAATTTGCATCTTTTCCGTTCTGAGTGGCAACAGAGTGGAGAATTATTCTCATTGCATGGATATGTTGTAACCAACCTGTTTTTGACAGGGCTGTCCAAAGGAAAAATTAAAAAATAATTAATTAAAAGCTTTATGGAAGACAATGCCTAAAATAGGCTCACCAGTTACTGCAACCACATTGCTCCACATCAAGAGCAACGGTTGCTTGAGAACCTGAAGAGACCTTGTTCTATACCATTACAGAGCAGAAGGTCTTTTAGCTGTAATACCCTCAGAGTTGCGGTGGTCAGGTATGTATAGACAGTCTTACACAGAGGAGCTGAAACCATGCCTGGCATTTTTAAGTGCTACCAAAACCCAAAAAAAATCAATGATAATGGTTTTTAATATTCTCTGAGTTATCACTTCAGGGTAGGGATTGGTTTTGTGTTTACAGGACACCTAATAAAACAGGGCCACAATTTAATTAAAAGGTCAAAGAGTTTTAAAAATTGAAATAACAAAAAATAACTGCTATCGTAATATATTTCACAGAACTAGCCTGCAAACCCCTAAAATCCTGGCTAGAATGGCTGAGCCAGTACAGAGCAGGTGATAATTAATTTTTTATGTATGCCAAAGTCACATTAGGACTTAAAGCAAATCTTCTTGCTGCAGCTTTAGCTCAGTATTTCTTCACCTATTCACCATGGAGAGAGAGAACGGATCATTCATTTTCTTTCTGAAGCTGCCTTTTATGTACTTGAAGACTGTTAATTCAACTCTGTTCAGTCTTCTGTTTTTTACTCTCAGTAATACCAATTCACTCACTCTTTCTTTGAAGGTCATGTGTTGTAGACTTCTGCTCATTCTCATTGCTATCCTCCAATATACATTTAAAGAGCTCATTTTTTTCTTGAAGTGTAATGCTATTTACTTGACCTCGCAGGAATATTGCGGCATACTGTTAAATATAGGTTTCCCAAGAGCTGATAAAATACATCTTGTTAAAAAGCTGAGCAGCAAATAAAAAGCTAAAGGAATGATAGTCCACAGCAATGCCTAGAGCACTGCTTGCTAATGTTAACATCATAGTAAGTGCATGCTTGTGTGAGAACTGGCAGGTAAACATCCTGTCTGTTATGAACAGTTTCAGACCTCCTGGGGGCAGTGAAGGTAAGAAACGAACACTCCTATCCCAAAAGCAGACTCTATCCAATTCAGTTGAATAGGTAGATCTCATCTCTTCAGTGCTGCATCAGTTCAGTACCCAGTATAATAAAATGAGTCATCCTGTCACCTCTTCCTACTCCTAATGCTGTCAGAAAATTGCAACAGCTTAAGTAGCTCAGGAAAAAGTCTCCTTCCGCTGTTTCCTGAACTTAACCCACTTAGAATCCAAGCGTTACGGAACAAGAGTACAAACTGAAGGCTTTCTAGCAATATTTTGGTTAATAACAGAGGGAATGACTGTTATTTCCGAGGGAAGAAAATGTGAAACAAGTTTATCTAGATAAAATGAGCCTGTAGAGGGTTAATAAAAGCCATTCCAGAGAGACTGCAAGTAATTTTATAAAGAACATTGTTGATTGCATGCCTACTGGACAAATTAATACAGTGAAAGATGTCTGAGGAGAGGAAATTAACAGAAGATTGAGACTGGTCTGTACACATTTGAAAAAAAAAAGGTCACAGTGCAAAACAGCGTGCCTGTCTGCTTTCAAATATGTAATCAGCGCATTTTGGTTTGTTGATGATAGAGAGGTAAGTGGATAGCCATGTTCAGGTTAGCATAAGTGACTGTGAAGTGATTAATACTTAAGATACCTGAGGCAGAGTAACTAGAAGTGCAAGATGTAATTAAGAAAATAAAGAACATGAATAGTAATGCTCTTCGCACCTGGTGAGAAAGCGCACATTGTTGACATGATGTGATAGTTACAGATGGTAACTGAAGTGGGAAATGCGTGAGAGGTAGTGACAAAATATAAGGATTTGTAGGACTCTTCTGAAGAAGACCTGATTTTCAAAGGTGCTTTCAAGTCAGGAGTATACAACCTTGGAAGTCAATTGGAGAAGGTGGGGGATTAAATTTTGTTTGTTAATTACAAATACATTAATCGTAACAAATGGGAACTCGCTAGTTATTTAATCAGAGTGTCACTGCTCTACTATAAGGGTTTACTTTAAGACTATGTTAGGTAGTTCTCTTGTTCTCTTGTCTTAAAAATGAATTAGCAGTAAACTTTAACTTCTCTCATACTTTACTTCACAACTTAGGCAGATTTTTATTGAAGTATAGGTAAATAAATTGAAATAATGAGCACATTTAATTAGTAACTTAAATCGTCTGAGAAATTATATCCTAAGCTGCATAGAACACAAGCCAAAGACAAGGGAACAGTTCACCTGTAACACCTATCAATGCATGCAATGATGCAATGTATTTATCACTACCAAGTAACATTTGGGATTCCCTATTCACCATGTCTCTACAATTCCACTTCAGTTTTGCTTGCCTTGCAGTTAACAAGCTATTATTTAAAAACAAACTCAAAACCAAAAAAAATACATAATTGCCTGCTCAGATGTTTATTTTTAGAAGAAAAGGTTGTGATCTTTTTGCCGTTTATAAAGGATTAAGCAACAACCTCAACAGAGCAGCAGCCACTCTTTCATGTCTGAGATTGGTGGCATTTAGTAAGGTCTTCAGACAGCAAGCTGTCTAAAAAAAATTGCTGGTATAATGCAGTCACCTTCATCAGTGTTTCCACCACCATCTCAATTATCTCCTTCATGTTTTCTAGTGCCTGACAAGCAAGCAGCCCTGCAGCACACATCACAGTTTGTGCTTCCTCTTTCATTTTCCAAATAACATTTAGACCTAGGTGTGACAGAATAGGATGTTGTGAATGTTCCCCTCTCAGGGAAGGGGTTACATGCTCAGAGGAGAAAAAACAGAAATCATGAGACTTGAATCCATTTTTTCCTGAAAAGTTAATATTTTGGTATTTTCATGGACTACCTACTTCTTTGCACAGGACTCCCAAAACCATTCTCTCAGCCTTGACATACAGCAAGTCATGCTCCCTTTTGCTCCTGGCTGAAGAGCACATACCATCTCCAGGGCAAGAAACATGTACTTCTTGGAAAAACATCCTTTGGGCATGCAATGGATGCTCTACACCCACAGCACTTCTAACTACCTATGAGAAAAGAAGCATTTGTGTTTCTACCTATGGGAAGATCTTATCTACATAAACCACATGCTCTACTGTGGGGGCAGAAACTAACCTGTACAGTCTAACCCTCTACAGTAAATCAAAATGGCAACATTCAGCTCCATTTCTTTTACAACTCAGAATGAAATAAGTTATGCTGCAGCAAAACCAAGCAAAGGTGTTGGAATAAGGAAATTGTGTATGACTTTTTGATCTCAAGAGCTGCTATACTGTGAGACTGGGGAATTTCAGGAAACAAAGGCTAAGATAAAGGAAATCAGATAGCAAGTGAATGTCAGTATTTTTTTGTTTTATTTCAATATGGGAATTTAAATTGATGACTTCCTAGGATGCAGATTAAAAGGTTACAGAGGATGCAGATAATCTTTCATGCAGAGCATGCTGGAGGCTTGGAATTCACTGTCCAGTATTTGACATAGCAGTTTTAATCCTCATGTTAGCTCTTGGGAACTATCTGAGCAAAGGTAAATAGCCAGCTTGTCTCTTAATGGGCATCTGGGTAACAATTTATAGTAACCTTATGTTTGTGTGGAAGGCATGCTGCTTAAAGTATGTATGATATTTTCTGGATGTGACACTGGAGCAGATTTAAATAAGTTTTACTGAATGAAATAAAACAAATGCTTTTTAGCAAACAATAAAATTAGTTAAATAAGTTCAGCATAATCAGATAACTTTTCTAATCAATAATATACTAGAATTTATTTTTATTCTTAGCCAAATCTGCATTTATATGTTCCAGATACCAACCTCAGCAGTAAATAGGTACTATATACCTCCTAAATGACCATTTTCATTTTGCATATATCAAAGTGTTTTTTCCAGTATTTTTAGAATACTCGAGTGCCAACTTTTCTTAACAGATACCTATTTCATACAAGAAATACCTTCGCACGTGGATGTAACTTACCCTATAACTGCCGTAAACTGGTATGAACATCCTAAAAATATTTAGTCCCCCCTTCTTCAAAATCAGCTCTTAAAATGGCATTGTTCTTAAAGGCCTTCAATATTGGATTTGGGTCTCCATTCAGACTCAATAAATTAAAACCTTATTCTCAATCTACCACCATTACTAGAAAAGAAACATAAACTGGTTGGTAAATGAGTGAACCATATTGGTGTCCTTTCCATAGGAAATACAAACACATATCTTGATTTTGCTTAATCACTGTTAGTTACAGGATGGCTGTAGTTGTGTGCCTTGCACTACTAGAGAAATAAAAACTCTAGGCCTTGCCTAACAAGATGATTTATCAACAATTGTACGTGCGTTAGAAAGACCTTGGTTTTCTCCCTTTTCTCCTGGATATATAGATCCTTCCCCTGACACTGTCTAGTCGTTATGCATTGGGTTCTAGTGGTCTCCGCTCATTTTATCCGGACAGCAGTGGCCCCAAGAACTAACGTGCTCATAAACCCTCTGTTATGAGCATATTATACCACTAGATTTATAAGCAAGACTTGAAACTGTTTTGTATTAAAAAATTAAAGTACAGAGTAGCCACTAGTTATCTGAAACCAGGAAGGTTTTTCAGTGAGCAACATTCATAGCATAACCCCCTTCACTTCAGGAAGATGAAATTCAGTAGGGACGTAGTAAGGGTAAGTACGTACAACCAAAAAGTAAGTATAACCAAAAGCAAGTACAACCAAACACATTGATATTATATTCTTGCTGCCTTTCTTGTAGGAATCAAGTAAGCAAAGATAGAAACTGTATGGATAAAAATATTCCTATGAATCCGAAAGTCGGTGACTATGATTCATAATTACTAATCACTTCTTTAACCTGTATGCCTGTATTCTTTTTAAGGACTAAGGGTAACAATAGTTTCTAGTCCTTCTTGCTTCCTATTCTTTCACCAGATTAGCAACTGCAAGACATCTCTCTCATTTTAATTGGCCAAAATGGAAACCATGAAGATTGATCACCAAATACTTTTTCTAGACTTTAAGATAAGTAGGGTTAAGAAATAGAAGGAAAATTAAATAAGAGGAGGGGGAGTATAAAGCAATGTTTAATGCCTTTGGCATTATTTCCTGTAGTGGTGAATGCTAAGTGATGCTTCAAGCTGAGATCATAGCTGAGCAGACAGAAAGGAAAATATCATTTTGTCTGTGAAGTTCTCAGAAAGATGAACCTGTCAAGAGGTAGAGAAATAGGTCACATGAAAGTTAATGGAAAGCAATAAATGGAATACATTGTGCCACAATGCTTCATCTCAATTAAAAGTTCACATGCTGAATGCCATTTAAATTGACAGATACCCAGCTCTTATCAGCCTGCTTGTTTATAGTCTTTGCATTTATAAAGGCTGTTGTTTATTCCACTGGGTAGCCTCTGGAATCCTCCTGTTGCATTTCTTAGTCAAGAACAATTGAAGTGTAAAGTAGTGAAATGCCAGGATTCATAGGAAAATGTTTCATGGGAGAATGTTTCTTTATTACAGATGTTCAGGTGCTTCAAAATAAACTGATGTCAGAGAAAGACTGGATTTTTCCTTCTAGCAGTGTCCAGCACTAGACTGACATGAACTAACCATTGCTCTTTGGCCATAGCAATGTCATCACTTAAAGAAGCAGCTCGAACATCCCTTTTTAGCAGTTCAAGACAAAAAAGAGTGGTCTGGTAGGTAATATAGGGAACATGTCATACCTGCATGACATGCTGCACTGCTGCATCCCAGCTTCCTGTTCAATATATTCATCAGTGACCTGGATGAAGGGATAGAGTGTACCCTCAGCAAGTTTGCTGATGATACAAAACTGGGAGGTGGGGCTGACACAACAGAAGTCTGTGCCACCGTACAGAGAGACCTAGACAGGCTGGAGAGTTGGGCAGAGAGAAACCTTATGAAATTCAACAAGGGCAAGTGGAGGGTGCTGCCACTAGGGAGGAACAACCCCATGCACCAGTACAGGTTGGGGGCTGACCTGCTGGAGAGCATCTCGGTGGAAAGAGACCTGGGAGTCCTGGTGGACAACAGGATGAGCATGAGCCAGCAATGTGCCTTTGTGGCCAAGAAGCCCAATGGCATCCTGGGGCGCATCAAGAAGAGTGTGGCCAGCAGGTCAAGGGAGGTCATCCTCCCCCTCTACTCTGCCTTGGTGAGGCCGCACCTGGAGTGGTGTGTCCAGTTCTGGGCTCCCCGGTTGAAGAAGGACAGGGAACTGCTGGAGAGGGTGCAGCAGAGAGCTACCAAGATGATTAGGGGACTGGAGCATCTCTCTTATGAAGAAAGGCTGAAGGATTTGGGTCTTTTTAGTCTGGAAAAAAGACGACTGAGGGGGGATCTTATCAACACTTATAAATACTTAAAGGGTGGGTGTCAGGAGGATGAGGACAGGCTCTTTTCAGTGGTGCCCAGCAACAGGACAAGAGGTAATGGGCACAAACCTGAACATAGGAAGTTCCATCTCAACATTAGGAGGAACTTCTTTACTTTGAGGGTGGCAGAGCACTGGAACAGGCTGCCCAGGGAGGTGATGGAGTCTCCATCTCTGGAGACATTCAAACCCCACCTGGACGCGTTCCTGTGCAACCTGCTCTAGGTGAACCTGCTTTGGCAGGGGGGTTAGACTAGATGATCTCCAGAGGTCCCTTCCAATCCCTACGATTCTGTGATTCTGTGTGATTCTGTGATTCCCATACAGAGGTGTGATGAGACTAATGAACTTGCTGAAAGGGCTTTAATATGCTAACTCGTGGGTTACAGCTTTATCCTTGCATTACTCTGTTGCATGAGGTGGATAATAGTTTATAGAGATGACTTGAGCCACTTGTAGATGAGACAAAGCTTAGCAGCTTTGATACGGGAAGGACGAGTTAAAGCTGAAGGTGAGACACAGAAAGATACCACAGTCACTACTAAAATTGGGAACATGACTGCAGCATACTGAGGAGAAAAAACGTTAGGCATCAGAAGAGTGCACTCTCTTGTGAACTCTCATTCTCTCCAGGTCGGGTGTCTGACTTAAAGCTCCATGTTTAAGTACTTCATCCCTCTTCTTAGGTTAAGCACTTCACAAAACTCACTTGTCTCAGGGTGATAGTACGATGCACTGTCTACATAATTGCTTGCTAGTCCTTGAACTTGCTCAGGAAATGAGAGCTCTGGTGTGTAGTCCTCCTTCGGCCCCAGGATCTCAACCATATTTCCTCCAACTCCACAGTAAATGCCTGCACTGTATAAACGTTGCAGAGCACCTTTCACTTCCCATTTTATAGCTGTGCCACTGAGCTGCTTAGACTGCCAGAGGTAGCTAGCAAGAGGGAACCTGACATTGCAGGAATGGTCCACCACTGCAAGTGGTAGGGATGAGTATGGATCTGTTTTGTGATGCCAGAGTGCCACAAGCGCACCAAAGACAACAGAAACACACAGGGTGTTTGGCAGCTTTACTGACTGAGAGCAGAGCTGAGACAGGTATTATTCACTTCCTTGCTCTGACTGGGACTGCATCAAATCTACAAATGCGCCGCTGTTCCAGGCATGGTGGAAGGCTGGACTAAATGGGAGACATTCAGTGTAGCCTTATGTGGGGGGACGCAGTGCATCTCAGTGGCTAAGAAAAACCAAAACCCTAGAGATTCATCAGTGAAAGAGAAACAATCTCATAGTGCTGTGCCTCCTGCTTTACAACAGAACCAAGATCTGTGCTGCTCTGACAGCCAGGCTGGCAAATATCAAAGCCAAGAATAGGGGAAAAAACCTCTTACAACTTGTACAGTTGCACAAGTATGCAGGCATCTTTTCAGAGAGGTTATAAATGAAAAGGAGAATTGTTCATCCTTAGCTTACAAACACGTAAACATATTTACATACTACCATGCAAATCAAAGTATCTGTGTCTGTGATTTGAAAAAAATCATACCTGCGTCTGACGGTTTGATCACAAATTAGCTGCTTACATTTAACTCTCCCAAGCTGTATGTGTTCTAAGGACCTGAGCTCTAAGGATTTTGCACTGAATTTCTCCTGATTCTTACGTGATCAGCATAGTTGAGAAATTGAGGACTTTGGGCAGCTGTCTCCTCTCCTCACGCAAAGCCCTAGGCCTATTCTGATGTCAAAAGCCTGAAAAAGAATGCATAAGGGTTATTTTTAAAATGCTTGTAAGTGGAATTTGTACTCAGTTAATATTTAAGTACTGCCTACAATGCACATAATAAAATGGGAGCATGCTTTGATTGAATGTGCATGTCAGCTGCTGCTCTGCTAGCCTAATGCAATTTGATTTTGATATAATGTAATGGAGCACAGTGATGAAAAACAGCAATCCTAATAAGGCTCCTCTTTTCACAGCTTATTTATTTTTGGTCGCTGAAGCAAGTGCCTCTCTATCCCTCTCTCTTTCAGAGCATGTAATCTCAAAATAATTAGCTAAGATGACTTTTCTTTATGCCACAATTAAATGAAATCTAACTAACAGACTATTACTTTTAGATTGCAAAACCATAGGGGCAAATTTTCAACTAGTATATATTGGCAGCACAGACGTCAGCTGAACAAAGGAAAAATCTACAGCAGCAACAACTTCACTCACAGGAAAGCAATGGACTAACGGGACCCGACTGCCCTGTAGGTGCTCAGAAGAGAGCTGGCTGCGTTCCACGCTGTTTCAGTCACCTGCTCTTTAGCATCTAGGCAGATCAGACTGTGCCGTGACTTGTATAAGGTGGATTAACGTTCAAAAGATAATTGTATGAAGCTACCAAATTCACTTCTGTCTGCTTATGGTTTTGAATGCAGGTTTCTAGGGTGAAAGGCTAATGCATTAACTCATCGCATCTCATTATGCAGAAGTTAATGTTAATACACTCCATTTCCTACATTTTTAAGGATCTGATGCTTTCAGGGATGTTTTGTTTCTCCTCATGCTAATTGTACTATCTGCATCTTTTATCTAATTTAACAAGTAGTTTGTGTCAAAAAATTCCTTTGAACAAAACAACAATCAGGCTTTCATGAAATCACAGATCATCTAGGAAGCAAGGAAAGTAAGCTGTGTCAGAAGAGAAGAGGATGCTATTCTCAGTCCCAGTGGGCAGCAAAGCTAAGCAAATGAGAGTTACCCACTGAATTAAGCACATTCACTCTTGGAAGAAAAATGCTTTTTCACTTTAGAAGTGTATGCAATTATCCTCTTTCTTTCCCAGCCACATGCATACACATCTGGTGCTAATTCTGGCCTTTACAGGATGCTTTTTATGTCACTGTGGGGAAAAAAAAATAAAGAAAAAAAAGAGCTGAAAATATTCTGAACAAGGACTCCTGGCACAAAAGTGCTAATCCACCAGCACAGAGAATAGTCTGTGACACTCTAGCCTCAAAGATTTTAAAGGAAATATCCAAGGCCATGTCTGAATTATGTTGCGCTGAACCAACTGAGATGGCTGGCAGCGATAACTTCTTTTCCCATCCTGCATAGGGATGTAAGATGAAGTGTAGAGAACCTTGATGAAGTCTGTTGCTGACATTTAAATAAATTAATGATGTATTCTGTATACAAACAAGAGAAGCTGATGTATCAGCATTGATGGGCCTGATTGGTTTTTAATGATGATGAAGACAGCACTTTAATGGTTTGCGTGGAGCTTTTTAAGCCAAATTTTCAGTGAGCCTGCTCATGTGAAAACATAATGCTTTTATTGGTATATTCAGCTATGTGAAGGTATGTAGATACTGACTAAATCTAAATTGTGCATCAAACTCATGCTCCTGATTGTCCCAACAGCAGAATTCCTTCAGGGAGTAAATGCGCCTACACACCTGTTTCCTTCCCAAATAAACCACAAATGTGAAGATGGACAGGCAATGGCGGGCATCTGTGTCTCTCCTGGATATGTCACAAAATGTCTACCAGCTTTATACATGGGAGCTTAGAAGTGCCTCTGTCTCAGTTAATTTAGACATAGCCATTAACATTTTCCCGTCTGCTGCACTTCCGATGAAGGGGAGTTTCTGTCCTTCTGTGACGGCAGCTATGAGGGAGCTACTATTTTATGAGAGCAACTGCTGCAACATATTGAGAGAGCAATTTTAAGATGGATACATTTACTGTTATTCTTTGTTGATTTGTTGCTTTTCTAGATCTTGATATTGTCAGTCTGAAAAAGAGTGGACACTTTTTGTGTATAGAAAAAAAAATTCTATTTCCATATAGTAATGGGAAAGTGGGAATGTTCAACTCTGCCTGGTAGCTTCAAGAAACTCATTGAAATTCATATTATTTTATGATGCTGTGAAGATGTGGTATTAGGAAAGCATTAGTCTTGACCAAGACTACAGAGAATTGATTCACATGTCATTCTTAAAGCTTAAGTGACTATTAAAATGCAGATAATTCGTCTGAGTTGGTGAAGTAATCTCAAATCCTCGGAGGAGTGATGTTAAGCCAATTAAGGGGACAGGTGTAAGTTGCTCAAAAGCCAACAGAAAGATAATGTTGTTCTCTTTATTCCCTTGCCACTCAGGTGTTGCTTGCAGCCCCTCAAAATTGGCGCAGACACAAATAAATTAGATGGTCTATCATTAATATACTATTTGTGCTTATTTTTATTAAATGGCAGGTGATAATGTGGGGATTTAGAGTTTTATGTCTTTATTACATCAAATAAAGGTTCTGCAATAAGAAAATTGCCAATTTACCTTCCTGTCTGGAGGTAGGTGAGAAATATTTTTTCTCCTACTTGAATACAAAAATTTCAAAATTGTTCCCATACTCCAAAAAAGACATCTAAAAACTCATATTAAGACATTGTGATAGGGCAGAGACATGTTACAAGTCTGCTGTGATCCTCTTCAACTAAAAAGATATTTATGCTATCAACATACAGGTTTTCTTACTCACAACACCCATGAATACTGACATAAGTTAAGGATATTTAGTGTCGTACTTGAAGACCACTCCCATAGGGGGTTTTGGTTAGAAGCTGAGACAAAGTGTATTTTGTAGGTAGTTAAATGTCCCTCTATTTTAAAAGCTGTGATAAAAAATGACACCTTTGGAATCAGAAACTTGCGTTTTGTTCAGCTCAGGTGAAGATAGTTGTATTTTACAAAATTCTAAAGTAACAAGAGCAACGAAACCTGATTCCCTAAGGATGTCTCTTGTGGATGGATTCGCTGGCACCTTACACAGCACCAGTTCCAGCTGATGCTCTTCCCATTTGGAGTGCTTGTAACATATAGGCTCCCCCATATAGTCTCCCCTGTGCCTCATGAGGGTAGAGCTCATGCCACAGTGGGCACTCCTTTACACACTTTACAAGGCTGAGGAAGCTGCCTCTTCTCTGCCCCCTGGAAATTGTGTAGAACATAATAACTTTGAGACAACTACCTCTTCCAAATTTTGAATCATTCAGACAACTTCTGCTGAAGTCATCAGGCACAGATCAAACAGATACAGTGGGCAGTATCCTTCTGCAACTAGTAAAAGTGTAAGTCTCGTTTCCTTCTGCAACTAGTAAAAAAGAGCTGCCATGCATGCCCCAGTAGGATTATGACACCACAGACCCAGCTCCATGTCCCTCTGATCAGCTGCAGTGCACCTCTCACCAGCTCCTGACTGAGGCTAGAGCAATGCCAGAAGAAACTTAATTACAGAAGATGCAAGGCAAAAAATTTAAGAAAAGAAGTATCCTTAGACCTGTTTAGGGCTGTTCCCATTTCCGCTCTCCCTAGCAGTAGAAGCAACATTGCTAGCTGACACTGACTTGGTCTCACTCTCAAACCCTGCAGGAGAAAACACCGATGCTTCGAATGGTGCCAGTTCCCCCTGTTCTTTCTGAGCATATCATGTTACCTTCCCAACTGGGAGAAGGTTCCTTTACTTTTCACACTGAGATACTAGGACATACATAGCATTTAAAATGTAATATTAATTTGTGCTGGTTGCAGATTGCAGTCCATTTACTACACGGAGAGAATACTATGTGTGCGAGTAAATCACAAATGTTGTGATAGATATTTTTTAAGAGTACCATGTAACAATGTGTCAAAGTGTTCTTCTTCTTTTACAGTGCATTAAAAGAAATTTTACCCTTGAACTTCTGAGAAAATAATTTATCCTGGATTTTTTTAACGCCTGATTCAGTCCTCTTAACATAATTTCCTGAGCTTTGAACTCATTGAGTCTTCTAGTAATGTCCTTAAATGAGCGAAGGAGGTAATTTTCTCTCTCACTACCTTTAGGGGATGATCAATCATGCATCACTCATAAGTGTTAGCATTGCACCATGGCTGCCTTTTTTTTTTTTTTTTTAAGATGCCTAATCATGCATGGAGAAAGTGCTGTAGAGTAAAAGTTTCCATTTATAAATTGCACAGTCTTTGTTCAGAATTGCTGTACCTCCTGTGAGGCAATTTTAGTATAAAGCCTTACAGTGACTCAGATCCCTAGCTACAATAATTTTTTTATAACCTTTCCTTCACCCACTGCCACAACACATTTCTGTAACAAGCAAATTCCATGGATGTCATAAGGACAGATTTATAAATGAGTTGTAACCGTGATAGTGTCACAGAAGATGTGCTTATTAAGCCAAGGGATGATGCAAGTATTGAGATATTTGAAAAGCCAAGCTACTTTTCTTTAAATCCCAAGAAACAGGCACCAAGATATTAAGAACTGGTTTGACTGAGCACTTATTCTCAAACATTTGCATATTCAGTTTATTTCAGTATTAAACCACTGTCAAATTAATATAGTAATCTTTTCCACTTGAAAAGTGGATTAGATCACACAAAATGTGATGATCTTCATCTGAGCCCTCAGCTGACTTTTCCCACATTACAAAAATCAATATTTGCTTTTGCAGAAAGAATTGCAATTGGCAGTAGGTGATTAGGAGAAATGAACTCTGAATACTAACTGTACCCAGTGGCAGTAAATGTACAGGAGGGAAGAATGAAATTTTTGAATCTCACTGTTTATTGAAAATAAAAAGCATTTCCATATTAGACACAACTTCTTTCAGGAAAATAAATCAGTGATGGAAGAAAATATCCCTAGTGCATTCCTGCTTATTTACAAAGTTCTGTTTCTGGAATACACCGGTGCACAGCAAGAGACAACATCTCTGCTCACCACTCCAAGGCCCCATCGTACAAAGTGCTTGTTCAAGATCACACTCCCGAGAACTGTTCTCTGCTTCTTTCATCCACTCTTTCCACTTTCTTCTTCCATTACTTTCACATACCTTTCTCTTCAAACAACACTCTCTGAGCTTCATTCAGTCCTGTAATATACATCTCTAAATGGCCTTACATGAACCTTTTCTGTGGGCAGTTGCATGCCCATGTTTTGGCATGAGAGACACTAATATTGTTTTATAAAGATGCTTATTTGTTTCTAAACGCTTGCGGAAAAGGAACACATCTTTTCCCACGATGGTTTCATTACACTTTAAACCAGTCTTTCATGAGGTAAATATAGAAGCAGCAGCAGGGAGCAGCCTACACTTGAGGCTAGCAGTCTCACAGAAATACTGTGCAAATACGACTTCCTGCTTTCTCTTTTTTCACGCAAGACTTGAATAACTGGCACTGCCTCATGCCTGTCAAAAGACTGCTCTGTAAATCCATTCTGAGCAAAAAGGAAAATATAAGTAAAATGCACATGTTCACCAAGTCTGTTTTTTCACCTTTTGAACTCCAGAACAGTTTTTTAAAGCAATCAGCTATAAGTGCAAACGATACCCTGCTGCCACTTCGCCTCCTTTCCCAAGAACCCATTTGCAAAGTATTATTTGTTTATTTCTCTCAGGACAGAAATAAACATTAAACATGGGAAAGTTAATACACTTCATAATGATGAACCAGGGGTTTAAATGTGCATGAAAACTTGCTGAGGCAAAGCCTTTAAAATGATTTTAAAGCTCTAATAGGATCCCTTGCACGCATTTGAAACATAGAAGCACACAAAGCACTGACCCAGGACATTGTCACTGCTGTTTCTATTATCATTATGACTTTGCAAGCTGTGTCTTTCTAATGAGCGTTCAGTACAGCACTTTACCTATTGTGGGAACAGCTGTATCTTCAACATGTCCCCCCTTTTCTGAGAACCATCCCCTACTTAATATGAAACTGTTCTGAAACAAGGTAATACTACATGTAACAGAAGAAGCCCAGAGTAAAAGATTTGCATATTGACAAGGCAGTCCAGCATAACACAGAGATACCTGTGCTATCTGAATCACTGAGTCACAGAATCACAGAATCACAGAATGTTAGGGGCTGGAAGGGACCTCTGAGCTCTGCCATTCAGTCACTTCTCAATCCACCTCACTGTCCACTCATCTAACCCACACTTCCTAAGCTTACCTATGAGGATGTTATGGGGGACAGTGTCAAAAGCGTTGCTGAAGTCAAGGTAGACAACGTCCACTGCTTTCCCCTCATCTACCCAGCCAGTCATGCTGTCATAGAGGGCCATCAGGTTGGTCAAGCATGATTTCCCCTTGGTCAATCCATGTTGACCACTCCCGATAACCTTCTATTCCTCCACATGCTTAGAGATGACATCCAGAGTGACCAGCAGCAATCAGCATGGGCCAAGTGTGGTACCTCCCCATGCATATAAGGGAGACATTGAATTACCCCTGCCAGAATTAGGTAAGAAGACTCACCTCAGAGAGAAAAAAAAAAAAAAAAGAGGTGAAGGTTCATTGTTCTTAAGCATGCAGATATTTGGCGTCCTTTTCCTTTGCAGCCAGCCATCCAGTCATGCACATGGAAAGCACGCACAAAAGTTCTCCTCCTTGCAGAAGAGAATGGAGAAGGTGCACCAGTCACTGCAGCAGGCTAGCACTATGGAAGCACCTAGCCTGTCCAAGAGAGGAAGGTAAAGGATAGTCAGCAAACACAGTCTTGCTTCTGTAAATAGATGCCACAAAACTGCGCATACACAGGGTAAACCTCATTTAAAGGCTAGATGAAGAAGTCCTGCAGCAGGTTTTGCCTCCTACTTTATCCTTCGTGATTACGCTTAATTCCTAGTGTCCCTAAGGACAGTACAGCTCCCATGGCTCTGTCTTTTCTCATCCCAGAGGCATTTATGATGCAAAGCTGTATGAATGAACAGTCTGAGCTGGACTATGCTTTCAGAGGCACAGGCCTTTTTATCTCCTGCAGCACTCTCAGTCTCCCACAGGACAGCTGATGCCACCGGCATTATTAATGCAGTACCTTGCCTGAATATGTGTCGCTTCCATGTGACAGCACAAGTTAGAGAGGTTTCCTGGAAGTCATAGTGTATCTGTGCAGAGACTCGCATGCCTGATCCCATAGAGGGAAGCAATCTATTGCAGTACATGGACATGATGGGCTCCTTATCATGTACACCTTCTCATATCTGGATCCTTTTTTCACGGAACTTTCTCAACTCTTCAAATCAAGACTGTAATTGACCCTGCCAGACAAAACTGCAATACTTCAGGTTTCTTTCTTGTACCTTCAGGTTTTGTTTGGCTCCAAATTCATCTGTCAGGCAAACAGGGATGAAAAGAAAAATAATGTGAGCTGCTTAGCTGGAAACTTTATCCATTTAAAGCAAATCTTCATGCAAGCTTAGCATTTCTTTTCTTCTGCTACACAGACGCAGCCTCAGTGAGACAGTCACTATTGCCTATTTACAGAGCAGATTTTTCCCATTCTAATGTTTGTTTTAATGGCTGTTTCAAGTGCAGCACACAACCAGTGAGCAGTTAATTTTTGTGCCTGTGAAAGAGCTCTTATGTGTTGAAATCCCACAGCATGTTCACTGATAAGTAACATTCAGTTTCTAGCCTCTACCCAAACTGTGATATTCTTTGTTTTCCACATACACGTTCTGGTCTCCATCACACATAACTCTTTCAAGTGGTCTACACATATGAATGCTAATTGACTACTGCCTAACCCAAAACTCATGAATGATTTTAATTCAAAAGCTTCCACTGACCTCATGGATGAGAACTCTGATGAACAAAAAAGCCTCATAATGATAGACTCACCTGTAGAAAAAGTCTCTCTGTTTAAGTTAAATAAATTTCTTTTTTCCTAAAGCAATTATCTCTGAGATCAACAAAAAGAATGTTAGACGCTTAAAACACATTTCTAAAAAAATTAAAGAAATTATTTTAAAAGTATGTGCTCGACATCAGAAAACATCTTTAAAGTATAACAATGCTGTTTGGAAGTATCAAATAAAACTTTTTTCTCCCAAAAATATGTTATTTTTGAAAAATAAATTGAGCCTTTTGAAGATGTTCAATATTGTTCGAATGTCTTCCTGTGAATAAGATAATCAGTGAGCCATCATGCTAGCCAATTTTACTGAAAGTCTCAAAATGTGCAGGATGATAGCTTCACAGATCTATTTGTTAGCTGCTAACTTAACAAGGTGTCAGGCTGATAGAGGCCACAACTACTCATCTGCCAATCTACAAACCATTTCTCCTAACAAAAGGAAATAAATGAAAAAGGCTGATTGCATACCTAACCAGGTCTTGCAGACACAGGAACCCATAAAAGCATGAATATTTACTACGGGAACCTGAACAATGGAGTGCTTTTAACATTCAGTAATGTGATAGTACTTGGGAGAACTAATCTTGCTCCACTTACTAGTTTATAGGCAGACAGAGACTGCTGGCTGTAACAGGAACTATCAAACAGATTTGATTTGCTGTTTTTTTACTTCTAAGATTTGTGAAAAGTTTGCAAAAATAAGTTGTTTTTCTACCTCCCTTGTTGCCATGAGTACCTAATGTAGGAACAGTTCTCAGAAACAACAGGTGCAAATTGTACATTTTGATTTTTCTGACTGTTACAGGTCAATCTTCTTTTATTGGAATCAGCAAGACCACCACTGACTGAAAAATACTGTAATTAATCCATGTTACAATGACCCTTCTCACTTTTATATGTTTATTGCAGTTTAGGGAAAAATACTCAGAAATTCAATAAGAAACATTTTATGAATTTAAAACTTAAATAATTATCAAAAAAAAAGTTGAAAAACGTGCCACAATTGAGATCTTTAGAAAAAAAGCCAAACTGTGATCAGACTAGGAGATGTGCTTATGTAGAGCCTCATTCCATAGTGAATTATGAGGTTTTGACTGCTAGAGAGAACATGGCATAAATGACCTTTTCTTATACGCCTACGTTAGTTTATTGGTAACTGACTGACTGACTGACTGGTTCTGCTTGACCTCCCTTATTCCATTAAATTTTAACTACTTATTATTTCAGGTCATTTGTTTTTTACCAGCTGTATCTTTCTGGAAATGTGCATAAGTAGTATACCCATATTGTATTTCCACATCTTATTCAAAGACACAGTACTGTCATCGACAAGTAATGCACTTCTACGGAAATCTGTTCCACTCCATGTGGCTATGCTAGCAGGAGTTTTCTCTTTGCATTTTTTTTTAACACAGATTAAGTCATTCTTCTTAAAAGGAATCATAGCCTTCTGTGCTAAAGTTTCATAAATACAAAGATAGGTACAAACTGAACATTTTCAGACAACATTAATTCCTCTACTGCTCTGCAGAAATCAACCTTTGTAAATATCTTAATTACCTAGAAATATAGTGAATCTTTGTCTTGCTGAAAGGCAGAGTATTGTGGCATAACTTGGTGCGGTGTGCAACCACCATGCTAACCTGTTGGAGAGAGCTTTCCCTCCCTTGGTGAACAAACATGAACCTTGCGATCTATCACCTTCCTCTTCCAGGTATCCCACCTCTTAACTTTAGTCCTTTCCTGGGTGACATTTTAAGAGATAAAAAAGACATCGTATCACCCATCCAGATGCTCATTCAGTCACTTCACTGCACCAGTGGAGGAGGAGTGTTCCACTGCATGCTACAGGTACAGCATAAGTGTGAGGAGGGAAGAGCATGACAGGAGAGCAGGGCTCTGCCTACTACTACTACAAGCTAGGGCCTGGTTATTACTGACAGACAATTTCACCTTACATTTGCAATGAATAAGTTCTATGCTGGTCAATCTCCCCAGCCCAGGATGTTTTCTGAGCAATAAGAAAATACTCTATTCTGCTTCCTATATGGCTGAAAAGATATTTGGGAGGGTAGGCTGTGCAGCCTTTTGCTGTTGATGTGCAATAGCACAGCACAAGACAGGATTCAATCTCCAGTGCACAAATCTGTGTATCATTACCCCACAAGCACCCCTTTGAATGCTATCTCTTTCGCAATAGTCCCTTTACAGTCTTATCCCCATCTTCTATTCTTTTCTTCACAACTACTTTGATTCTCAAAGTCATGCTCAAGTCAGCTTTCCACACAGTACACGATCCAGCTGGAAGCCTTCTCTTGTTCTTGCTTTCCAAACCCATGGATTTTCTCTACCTCAACACATTTCTCTTCCCTCTTCTGTTTCTCCTTTTGCAGTCTAAAGCCAGGCTTCTTTTGGTTCCTTAACACTTACTACTCGTGCTGTAAACACCTTCTCATCTGTAACCTGCCATCTGAAACAGATTGCCGCTTTCTCTCTGCCTCATCAATTCATTCCCTTTTCAAATCTCCATCTAAAGCATAGATTTTCTCCCTGCCTTATATCTTTTAATTTTTTTTCTTTGTGGTATCGGCTTTATGCCTGAATGCCTCAATTAACTCACTGTAGAATGTCTTTACACAACGACTTTCTGTAATTTATAGTCTGCTCTATCTGTGAGGGGCATTTCAGAGTATATTATTTATGACATTTTCTGTAAAACAGAGTAGAATTGTATTCCTGTGGTCTTCCAATAAATCAGTCTTACCTATAACAAAGTTATGTCCTGAAAAGAAAGACTGTATATCATGTCCATACAATAGAATTAATGAATCAGCTGCTCTAGAGTACATCAAATTAGCTCGTCTTTTAAAATTTTCAAATAATATTTAGATCATCTGAAGGGTAGAACTCGTTTCAGGTAAAATCACGGTATTTTGACCAAGTCAAATGACTAAAACTTAGTTAAGTTATGGCCAAGGCTCTCTGCTTACTTTCATGAACTATTGGTATGCATTGGAAACTGTATACACCTGCCCCAGCATTTTAAATTTACTGTAGGTGCAATTTCAATTCCTACTGAACAACTGATAACCTCTCAAGTGTTCTCTTTGCAGAGACAATCAAAGGACAAAAAGCAAACAACAATCCAAAGCTAATGATGGAAGACATCAGATATGTCTGACCCTGTCCCTTAGGGAGCTGCTGGTCCTTGCTGCACACTGACGATTTCATGGTCAATGCCATTATGTCAGTAAGTTGCACAGGCAAAAGCATCATCCCAGAAAAAAGTGTTGTCCACAGATGGGAGACACAGAGATGTTCACACTGCACTTGCCCACACTCAAATTGACACGGGGATAGAATTTTAATCACTAGTTTCTGCATTAATGAATCCAATTTAATCTTTTTTTTTCATAGAAAACTTCAGAACTACAAAAATTTTGGACAACTGCATTTATATTTTACTGGATTTAATTATGCCTGTAGCATAGTAACTGATAAAGTACTATTCTAGGTCATACTCCCTGGCAATAATCTTTCAAGAATACATTCTCAGGGAGGGAAGCAGGGGACAGAAGATAAGGAAATCAGTTTAGGAGAAAAAGAAACCAGGCCACAGCATACTTATCAAGAGACAAGAAGGTCAGATGGCTGGGCAAAAAAATGCAGGGGAAAGAAGTAGACATTAATGTATGTGTGGTGTGGAGAAAGTACACGCAGGAGAAGAAAATCTAATCAGATCCTGAAGACTGCTGTTAATGTTTCTCAAATGGGAAAAAAAAAACCCTACTCATCTTACTTAGATAAATGAGATAATTATGCTTCAGATAATGCTTTTAGAGAAGTGTTTGAGAAATGCTTTAGATAAAACAGATAAATGTGTTTGTTTGTCTTCTAGTCTTAGTTTACCACATCACCCATTGCTGTGGTTGACACGGGTCTGTGAGGGGAATTATCCTCTCTATTAACATGTGGGTTTGATAACCTGAAAATGTGAAACGTTATGAATTCCTATGCATCTCCTTTCTGCCTTTCAGAAGGCAATGATGTCTTTCTTATCATGCAAAGTTTTTAAAAGAAGTAAAAAATTCTGTCATATGTTGTTTTCAGGTAGAAAATATCTAAGCATTTAGCAGTGTTTTGTACTATGTAACTCAAAGCATACACAGCGTTGATTACAGCAAAAACACTCACAGCTGTGTGCTGACAAAGCATGCCTATGACTGTGAGAAAAACCTATTTGGCAACTGAGAGGAGCTTGTCTTAACTTGTTTTGCTCATTTTATTTTAAAGACAATGTTTATTGTCACAGAAACACAGAAGAATTATGTTTCTACAATCTGCAAGTGAATAAACCTCGGGGAAAGAGGGAGAGGAGTCCGGCTCGCGCGGCAGGGGAAGGCAGCTCCCTGCCTTCAGGAGCTCACTGAAGGAGAGCAAGGCAAGTTCCATGGCTCCAAAGAAGAGAAGCTGTTCAACTCAGTGCCTTGCAAGGCAACTGTCCTGCTGAGTTAGGAACCCCAGCCTTGTCCTTATTAAATTTGAGTACGTTATTTTTTTTTAAAGACTACTCTGCTCATTAGAAAAAGGAAAATGTGTGTATGGGCATGAATCACCGAGCATCAGTAAATAAATAAATAAAAGTGGGAAACTCGGTTCTGCAAAAAATTAAACTCTCTGTCTCTCCGTTGTCTTCCTGAGCAGCCATTCCTCAGGATCCAATCCCATCTCTAAAAGGCCTTTTAATTTATAAATTTCCTGTCCTTAACTCAGGTAGCCTCCCTGACCCCTACTCACAGCTTCCATGGTGATTCTTGGCCATCAATCTACCTAAAATCCAGATGTAAAAACTGGTTTGCTTAGTAGCAATAGTCCATATTTTGTCTACTCTTGTTTGACTAATTAATCTTCAAGACCTAAAGAACTTTCACTGATGGCTTTCTACAAGGCACAAAAATGTCTCCTGTCATTCCCAGCCTACTTCAGTAAAGGTGAAGCTGTAATGTACTCACTAAATGCTCACAATACAAAATGGAGTTTGTACTTTAATACAGATTCAAAATAACAAAGAGAATGCACATTTGTAGATCGAGGTTTCCTGAGCTGCTACAGAAACTCTGAGGCAAAATTATGCAGTTTTGCCACAAAGTCCGTATCAGAAGTGTAGTTAGAACATAAATCCTGTGATTTCGCTTTCATTTTTTATTTTTATGGCAGTTATGTTTATTCTCTGGGAGTGTCTTTACCCTGAAGTATTTTCTTTTATAGAGGAATGACTAAGACACTGATAAGGGCCATTAGAATTATGAGAATTTAACAAGGATCTGTGCATGTTTGCATAAATAATTAGGTTCGAAACAAGTCTTCCAGACGAGGACTCTATATTAGCACTTGCAAAATGCTCACACCATGTTTCTAGTGCTTGTACTTGGTTCTAATTTAAAGCTGTCTTAATTCAGCGGCACCAATGACCATTTCCAGTGATAGAATTTTTCATTCATGTGTTCAAAATAATTATTTTTGCTTGTCATTTCAGTTCTATGCCCCCGTCTGCCCACCCTTACCCCCTAGAGAATCATGATTCACCATCCCTGACAGGACAGGCTCACAAGAGAGTATCTATCAACATGACATTGTGGACACTGACAAACATGGACTATTTGGCAGCTGGAAAAGCTCAACAGAGAGATAAACGTACCACTATGTAGGATCATGTCTACTGAAAATCCAGCAGGATGACTTTTTATCATTCACACCACCATGTGTTTTCCCCTCTGTTTGCAATTTTATCATGTTATAACACTATATAGCATATGCCAGCAGGCATTTCAGGGTAGTTTGGTTTATTTGGATGAAATACATGAAGAGAGTTTATGAAGAGAGCCGGAACTCTTTAGGAAGAAACTTGTTTTTCACGGCTTTGTGTCCAGAATGCAAAACAATTAAGTGATTATTGAATTTTCTGTGGGCAATCTGTTATGTATTGTTTACTTTCCTGGTTTTTGGGACCTATAAAAATCCAATGGCTAGAGAGTTTGGAAAATGGTGAGACACTTTTCTTTCACTTTTCTCTCCACCCTTCAGAATGGTTCCAAATATATTTTAGATTAGGGAAAGTTGTTGGTCATGGACTACTTTTTCAAGCACTCTCTTCATCTTGTCTAATGACCTTCTTTCTGATAGCCATGTTGTGAATGGCAAGTGAGATGTAAGCTTTCTCTCCATCTCTTTATGGGAGGGACTAGAATAGCATGTAAGAACAGGAAAGTAAGCATATGCACAAAGACGGTACAGATTTCCACACAGGAAAACAAAACTGATATGGGAGGACATCAGCCCATGGTCCTCCAAATAACCACTGACTGACACAAAGGGGAAGTCAAAAACAGGGAATGCAAACAACCTTGTAGTATTTAGACCAGAAGGTAATTTTGAAATGCCGTTACACTTCCTCAGATCTCAGATTTTTTATTGGCTGAGAATTTTCTACTTCACTACTTCTAGACATTCGTGCTTGGGTCATGGGAATAAAAGAGTGAATGCAGAGCAGGCAGAGAATGCCCGTGTCCCCAAGATGGATGCATTAAACTGCATTCCTAAGACAACAGTGGAACAAACCAATGAAACAACGGTAAAGGAGAAATAAGAATAACACGATCCTATAGCAATGCGTCATACCAAGTGCATTTACCTATACATGTAATACAATCAGCAGTTCCTAGTCACTGGAAAAAAATTATGGATATTCTTGAATACCCTTTCAGAATGGTACAGTATACATTTCCCACATTTTCAGATGGACCTTCAGAGTATCCATTGCAGCATGACAACTTCTCAGAAACAGAGGGAGGAGGGGTGGAAACAGTCTGCAGCAAAAAATGAAATTCTGGAAGTACTACTATTACTGAGATAAAGTGATAGCAACATAATGTAAACAAACAATTTGTAAGAGTTTTGAAAGCAAGCTCCCATCTGTTCTAGATACACAGAAATGCTACAGAAGGGACTATAATTTACAGCATAAATGGTAGTACTGTTAACCTCAATTTAACAGGAGAAGGAAAACTACTATACATGTCAGACACCATGGCATTTTATAAATGATCCACAAGGAACAGAAAATCAAGACACAGAAATAAGCTGGTGTGAGTTATTCCACAAGGAAGCTGGTGCCAGAAACCCACCTATACAGGTATGCCTGATAGGCTTTGTCAAGCCAGTGCTGAAACATACTCTGTGGTAAATAAAATACAATAATTCCCCAAATTCTTCACATCTTCTGAAAAAAAAAAGACTTTTAAATATCTAATGTAGTAATGAATCTGTCAATAAATCATATTCACTCTACAGCAGCTGTTGTGAATCACTGCATTTCTCACCCACAAACCTAGAATGGCAAATAAGGTGGTTTGGGAACACAGGTTCTCTCCAGCATGGCTGTGTGAGTAGCGTGGCGTTTGTAACAGCACTTAGATGATTTGGGAGCACAAGTCCCCCTCAAAGTCATGGCACAGACAAAAGAATTTAATCCACCATCACAGATGCAGGATCCCTTTTCTAAATGGATTGGTGATGACAGCAGCTGGAATTACAGACGTCAGAAAGAGTTATTTCATTCTGCTAGTAGAGAGGAAAGAACATTTTCCAGTTCTTCAGCAGAAATACACTTGCTGAAGTCATTAGGATGAAATAAGTCTTACCCTTAGGAAACTAGACTGACTACAGGGATGTGCATTTGGCCTGTTTCATAGAGGTGGCTATTTTCCCACAATTACCCAGCAAGAGGAAAGAAAGAGAGGCTTTGATGCATGAGCATGAACCACAAATATTACAGACTGATTTACTGAATAAAGATTCATATTGTATATGAAAAAAAATCTTTTTTTCTCAATTATACAATTACTTTCTCTTAATGCAATTGTTGCAATTTTTCTGTTGATTTGTTTTACTACAAGGTAACTGTTGTTGAATTTAATAGCTGTGCCCAAAGGATATTGCTTGGAAGGCTATAAAAAACCTTCAAAGGGTGCAGAGGGCGTTTGTGCAAGGGAGAAAATTGGAAACACATTGCTGCTAGAATACAAAGGCTATACTTGCCCATCAGTCGCAAGCAGAGGTTTTGCAGCAATATGGCTCATCTGGTAGGACAGAAGTTTAATTGGATGCCAAAAGTTACAAGTCAAAGCTACAAAAATCATTACTTTAAAAAGAGACATTTTCTCCTGTATTTCAAGAAAGCACTTGGAACTGTCTCCACAGAGGTGGTTTTGTGGTAAGTATTTAAAAAGGGTTTTTTTGTTAAATGCTACTCAGTGTTGTGGCAGTCTCCACCATGTGTTATAAAATGGCAATACTGGTGAAATGCATCAGTATACAAGGCTTTCCAGCCTGTTTGAGGCAGCCCCAAGTACGTTTCAAGTTCTGTGAGGAATTATGTAGAAGGTGGTTGGGCTACTTTCATCTAAAAATGGGGAGCACATCATTTGAGAAAAACCATTAATCTACAAATTAGTTTCTTTGGTTTTAAGTGAATATTAGAAAACAAATAGAAATACAGCAATGATAGATTCTTGTCCCAGAGGCTGGTGATCAGTGGCACAAAGTCCAGTTGTAGGTCAGTAATAAGTGGTGTACCCCAGGGATCATACAGGATCAAGTCCTGCTTAACATCTTCATTAATAACCTGGATGATGGAGCAGAGTGTACCCTCAGCAGGTTTGCTGATGACACCAAAGTGAGAGGAGTGGCTGATACACCAGAGGGTCACGCTGCCATCAAGCACGACCTTGACAGGCTGGAGCAATGGGCTGACAGGAACTTCATGAAGGTCAACAAGGGGAAATGCCACATCCTGCACCTGGGGAGGAACAACCCCACGCAACAGTATACGTTGGAGGCCCACCCAGCTTGGCAGATTTTCTGGGTGTCCTGGTGGACGCCAAGTTGAACGTGAGCCAGCAGTGTGCCCTTGTGGCAAAGGAGGCTAACAGTATCCTGAGCTGCATTAGGCAAAGTACTGAAGTATTGCCAGCAAGTCAAGGGAGGAGATCCTTCCCCTCTACTCATGCACTTGGCAAGGCCACACAGGGAATACCGTGTCCAGTTCTGGGCTCCCCAGCACAAGAGAGAGGTGGACATACAGGATAGAGTCCACTGAAGGGCCACAAAGATGATGAAAGGTCTGGAGCATCTCTCCTACGAGGAAAGGCTGAGAGAGCTGGGACTGTTTCACCTAGAAATGAGAAGGTTCATGAGGGATCTTATCAATATCTAAAAATACCTGAAGGGAGGGTGCAAAGAAGACAGAGCCAGGCTCTTTTCCATGGTGCCCAGTGACAGGACCAGAGGCAATGAGCACAAACTGGAACACAGGAGATTCCCTCTGAACATCAGGAAACACTTTTTCACTTTGAGGATGACTGAGCACTTGCATAGGTTGCCAGAGAGATGGTGGAATCTCCCTCCTTGGAGATATTCAAAAGCTGTGTGGGCACAGTCCTGGGCAAGTGGCTGTAGGTGGCCCTGTTTGAGCAGGGGGCTTGGACCAGATGACCTCCAGAAGTTCCTGCCAACCTCAGTGTTTCTTTGATTCTGTGATTCTATATTTATTGCTTGCCAGGCAAGGTTGGTACGATCTTTGTCTCTGTAGGTGATTTCCACTCACAGCAGAAGACTCTTATCATTATTATGACAGTGCCATATACAAGACTTACTTACTCCTAAATTATTTCAGTTTCCATGTTTACTGTCAGTACAGAAGAACACATTTGGACCATTGGCTTTATCAGCAAATTGACAATGTGCTTTCAGGACCTTACATATTGAAACATGTTGCTTCTAATCCTAATGGGCAAGAATTTGTTGAAAAACAAATACTGTTGGAGTTTCATTAGGTTACTATATTTCATCTTAAATTTTGTTTCTTTAGGGAAGCACCTAGCATCTCAATGAACAGTAACAGATGTGACTGTTTTGGCTCAGTACCAGTCACCAGAAAAATACAAATTCATGGAGGATGCTTTCACCGTAATAAGCTTTTTATTGTTTTACAGTAGATTATCACTGACAGTAACTGCTGCTGATAACTGCCCATTAAATCTTTTAACATACAGGATACATATTTAGGTGCTGAGCGCTAAACAGCTTCTTGTGTGGCATTTGATACCTGGAAGTTACTGAAGGAGTGTGTTTCTGCCACAACATATACACACACATGCTGTGTTGAGGATACGAAGATGCCTGAGATAACTCATTACACGAGACCAAACTTCAATTCAGACTTAACAAGGTGCTTGCAAAAGCTTACTGGATATTTTGCTTCATGGTTAGAAGTGTCAGAGAAGAAAGGTGTGGAAACTGGCTTACAAAGGGTGATGCATAGGGAATGACCAAGGTGGTGGTGCTGGAGAAGCCAGGTGATGCCTACTCTGAGCTGGGAGGGTGGGGAAGATTCTTGGGGTAGCCTTCATTTACAGGACAGATACAGGGCGCTGGGAAGAGAAGGTACGAGAGAACAGAGCTTCATGCTCTGACAGAGGTGTCAGCAGAGCTGCCAAAAGTTGCCAAAAGTAACCACTGGCAACTTAACAAATGGGAACTGGTACACTCACAAGACGCAAGGACATGATTCTGAAAGACCCTCCCATATTACTGAGAAATGTGTTTCTGAAAGACATATTCGTATGCTGTAATAGCTATATCAAGTAATTCACACTAGATACTCCTTTCAATAAAAGACGCTGTTTCTCCCAGACATCTTGGCAGTGAGAAACAATCACCTGACTGTGAAATGACTAATGCAGTCCCAGTGCTTTCTTACCAGCACTAGAAAGTTTATGTGCTAGACTAGGAAAAAAACTGATGTAGAGAAACAGTGACATAAAAGAATCAAAGCAGCAGTTAGATAAAAGACCACTGAAAATTAGGTGCAGATATTTCTCTAACGTTCCCTTCTTTTAAGGACAAAACAATGCAAATTCTTTAGCAGAAGACACGTAAGGCTTTATTTTAATAGGCAATGGTGATGACATCAACATAGCGTATTAGAACAGCTGATTTATGTGTATAATAGTCACTACACCTGCACAGACCAGAATTTGCATACTCTAATATTTATATATTTGCTTAAGTTATACTAAGACCCTTAACATTGTCAGAGTGGTGTAAATTGGCATCCAGATAAATAAAAGATAAGGCCATTGCTACTTAATTTACTCATGCAAAGGAGACATGCTCTCAGACATTGTCTATGCAATAAAGAACAGCAGTACACATTTGGTTAAGAAAGAGATTTTTTAGATCATATTAACTGAAAAAGCAACAATTGTTTTATCACAAACAAAATGTAGACCTAAAATAAAAAACCCATGGAAAGAATATATGCCATGCTTATTCTGCATTGCAGTTCTATCTTGAGACTTTAGCACTTTGGTGCAGTATTTACTATATATCTTTTATGTTTAATGCAACATAAAGCCATCACATTTAGAAGCAGTCCCTAGCTTCAAGACCTGGTTCTCTGCTCTGTGAAATTAGGAGTACCTCAACTGAAAGAAAAATCAGTCACATAAAACCTGAATCCAAATTTTCTTGAAACCTTGCAGCTATGCTCTTGGCTCCCCTAAAGTGAACATAAAAACGCATACTTGATGTCCTTCAAGAAGACATACAACCATGTGACATTTGATCACAGTAACATGGTGATACTTTGTGATGCTACAAAGATTATTAGTTATGCCTTTATGAGATCTCTCTATTTTGTCACCAAGCAGATACCAGATACCTGACTTAAAGTTCATTTTCTAATTGGTGAACATGTGTTTCCACTATGCCTTGCGTTGGCCTAATTATTCTTAATTAATTCTTGCTTGGTTGTGCTGTTGAAGAGACTGGGTATTTGCAGAAACTTTACTTTGTGTTGATTTTAAGAAGAGAAACCAAAAACATTAGGATGACTTTAAAATAATTTTTCCAACATAGGTAAGTTATTGCTGGGTACTCTGGCAGTTCATCTAACTGCATTTTAACATCTAACATTTGATGTTTGACTAAGTAACAAAGAACTTGTTCAGTCTTTAGGCAAAACTCCATTTTAGTCATTGACATCTAACAAGAACTTCAGAATTGGATCATTAATGCAATTCCACAATTGTGGGGAAAACACATACATGTCTTCCCCCATAGCAGAAAACCAAACTTAGAAAAATCTGCTCTAGCAGGCACTTTGGTAAAGGCCTGTAAGTGACACTTAACTTTTGCTTCATTTTTTTAAGTGACTCAGATGGACTGCCCGAGACAGACAGACATATTGTGTCTGAAGATAATTATACGCCTGGGGGGAAGTATTTTCTAGAACCCAAAGCAAAAACCAGCTTATTGATTTAAATAGATAATTGTTGGATTGTTGAGATTTATTTGTGGTTTCCAATTATGATAGGCAAAATAGAAAATAATTCTACCTATAAAATATTAACAGCACTGAAGTTCTTCAGGCAAGAACACAGTAATAACTGGCATTTTCTTTTTTGTAGATTGTTATATTACTAATGCCCTCCAGTTATTTTGCTCTAAGTTGAGACCACCCCCCTGTTATTAACTCACAGCCGGCATTCAAATTGTCATTTGCATAAACTTTGCCTGCCTCTGGCAAGAAGACAGGAGAAATGCTTTTTCTGAAATCATCAAGCAAGTACTTTTCCAAAAATAAATTGAGGAATGCAGCCATTTTTTAGTTTCTGAAATAAATGAACCTTTCAGCCAATGTATCAAATTAGTATACATAGAGAAAACCTCAAAGAGAACAAACTGTATTATAAATACAGTAACTGTTGTTAAGAGGCATTTGAATTGGCATATTAAAATGCAACAGCATCCGGACATAGGACTAATTCTTGTAAAGGTATTCTCTACGGACTGATGTAGGAAATAAGCCACCAGAATGAATTTGCCAATCATGATACTGCATTTTATTCTATCTCCATTTTTGCTTAATGTTAAATATGCCAGACTGATCTCTCATTCTAAAAATTATAGGTTTCAGTGAGGGAAAAGGAAGGTAGAATTGCATTAAAACATTGCTTCAGTGTACATATAAACATACATACATACATACATATAAACAGTGTACATAAAATAACTTTGAAAAAGAAATATATAGTTGTGTTTTTCCCCATGCCTTCCTTCCCATACTACTCCTGTAAAATACCTTGTACAGTATTTTAAAGCTGTAAAAAGCCCATGACATTTTTCTACATTCCTTTTCTTGTTTGCCTTTTACTTCATAACAATAATAAGTGCCTTTCACATAATAATAATAGTAATACTAGTAAAAGCTCTTACGTGTTATGGACTAAAATTAGACATTACAGGGCCTTTAGATTATAGACCATTTTCATAGGCCAGAGTCTATACTGAAAAACATTCTCTGGATTTACACTGACATAACTGAGATGGGAATCAGATGCTGTTCTATAACTAAAAGCCCAATTATGCCAATCAAATATATCTTCAGGAAGCTAGAAAGCTACATAAAACTTGATCATCCTGCTAATATTAATATATAATTAGTTAATAAGCCCCTACAGAGGGGAAGTAATTTAAAAAATTGTGGTGCTAGCTGTATTGCATTTTAAAGACTAATGTCACTTACAAAAAGGTGCACCTAACTGGGGTTTTTTGATTTTACATTGCACTACCACTTTACTTTGTGGCAAGCTTAGTAATTCATTTAGTTCAGAGACAGAAATCACAAGTCCATTATGTATATGAAGTAATTTGTCATTATGGATATTTTATGAGAATTTTATGAAGCTGTAACAGATGGTGAAACTTTTACTTGGGCTAAAAAGAATTTATGTTTCAAAAACTATCTTTATTTTATTTAATCAAATACATTTTCCATACATGAAGAGATTACAAAACATCCCAGTCTCCTGACTCTTGAAGGCTCTTTGACGTGTAATATTTTGTCAGAAAATTTTGACACAGAGTCAAAGCCAGCTGTGTAGAATCAGATTATGCAGAAAATGATGCATGGAATCTTAACCTATAAGAAAATCTGGGCGATTTTTAAAATGTAATAAAATAAAAGATGGAATAAACCCATGGAAATCAGGATTTGTACCTTATTATAAAATAAATGTATTTTTCTTGTAGGAAGGAAAATAATAAGTTGTCAGTAAACACTTTCAGTCTTTGGTTGTAGTACTTTATCCCTAGTAATATGGATATTAACAAAACATGATTTAGCTCAATTAACATAGCTGCTATTCAGCAGCATATTACATAATGATGGCTGCGTGCATTAACAAGCTTCCACCAATGGAAATTCTCTTGTCTAAAGAATCCTCTTAAGAGATTTGAACCATTTTTTTCAGTGATGCTGTGTTTGTTTCAAAAATTTTTCCCATACTTTCCCCAGCTCTAATAGTTGATAGAATGGCTGGTAGAGATTGAATGGGAAACTTGTAAGTGCCAAAATAGTCCAACATCACTTCCCAAACTGGTTCCATCACAGCCAGACTTCCTCATATCTACTCCCCTCTAAAAGTTGTGCTGTGGTTTCCCTCATCCTTGTACGTCAAACACCTTTTAGTTTTGAAGACAAACAGAATCTTTTGTGCTAAAGGCTTCAATATCATGTTTAAAAACAACCTCTACTGATGAGCCTGGATAAATGAAAGCACCCCCTAGAAAGAAATGAATTAAAACCAGGTCACAATAATTGAACAAAAAACTACATTATAGACTGAGGTAAGAGAGGAAGAGGTAGTTAAAATAAAAGGAAGAAATCCGTAATATGCTGCCAATAGCAAACCCACCCCCTTTGATGTATCCATGAATAACTATTATGATTTGTGGCACAAATAGCCCAGTGGTGTGAAGCTACTCAAACACCATTTCTTTGGCGTGCAACCCACAGAAGACCAAAAACCTGACCTAACTCAAAATACTGTTAAAAACACATGGCAATCTCAAAACTTCTGAACTTTGCAAAGCGTATTCACTTCGAGAAACTTCAGTGTGCATGTTTTCACTAGAATGAGAAAATGACAATATTTTTTTTCCTATAACAAGATTTGTCCTCACTATTTTGGCTTTTCTTAACCCAATTTAGCAGTTAAATTGAAACACAAACATTGACTTTGCACACGTTCTTACTTCTTCCCCCAAGAGAAATCGCAGTATAGAAAAACTACTCTCTTTTGGATTTGTGTACACACAAGTAATTGTTATGGCAGAGAGAGATAACCCATTTAGAGGAGAAAGGAGCCACAGCACAGCCTTCTAAATGCCCAGCTCCACTTGGGCCAGTGCACACTAGGAATATTCCCGTATCGCTTTTCTCTGCCCGTACACTGAGGGAACACAGCAGTCACTCAGAGCCCGGTCAGGTATCTCTGCCTCATGCTGTGCTGTGCACGATAGGTGTTTCACTATTTTAGCATTTTGTTTGAAGCTCTTCTTCCTGATTGTTACTGTCACAGCCTCTTTGTAACAGAATTCAGCAGGACATATTATTTCTAGTCCTTCTGCTTCGAAGGGCTGAAAGATGCAAGGAATTATTTTCAGCTCAGCTCAGTTCTCTCATTGCCTTGTAAACCTACACAGCTTGGAATTCTGCATTGCAGCTTACGCATCCAGTAAAATGCCACAAGCACTGAAGTGTTTCCATGAACTTGACTCCCTGTTCTCTTTTCAAAACAAATCTGTAGGAGAGGATAAAATCTTGGAAGAGAAAGAGACCTGAATCCTACACTAGCAGGTCAAAATATATCCAGCTGTAATTTTAAAAGTCTTAAAATCACACTCATTTCAGATAATTTAATTTTTTTTTTTTTTTTGCTTTTTTCTATTGATATTAAAAGTAGTCTCCTCAATAGGACAATAATGTCTACAACAGACTTTTAAAACTTTTTTGCTTTACAACTGCTTTATGGTAGAGCAAAAAACATTAGTAGCCTAGATTAAACAAGTGGATGGTATCCATGTCTCCATAAACACTTGAAGTACTTCAGGTGAATGGGAAACTGACTTAAAAAATGAATTAGAATAAACTCTACATTAAAAGGCTAGTAAAGAAAAAACTGCATCATTGCCTTGCCTATTCTTACAAAAATAGACCCTCTGAACATTCCAAAAGAGAATATTCACATGGGTAAAGTTACTCACCCTTGAAAGTTTTCAGAGCTTCTAGGACATTTTATTTTATGAAATTTGGAATGCTAAGGGTAAGGTTGTGCTTTCTGCTTTCCCTTGGTAGTCACTTTGCTCTCTTTGTGCAACTCCAACAAAGCAAGGAGAGAAAAATACATGATACGGAACATATGAATTGAAAGGTCACTATTCACAGTGGTATTTGTAGAAAAGTGTAGTAGCCAAAACTGCACATGTTCTTGCAATGCCTAAATTTCAAGTTGGCAAACTCCCTATGAAGGTTACTCTCTAAATATATTGGCCAAGACTTTGAAACACTGCAATACCTGCCTTTAAATCATGCTTATTCATAGGTTCAGGAAGGATTTCTCAAACAAACAAAAACTAATCATCTATTCAGATGCTCTTCCAATCCTTACATGAAGCTCTTCTTCAGATCTTCTAGTTTAACAGTGTTTATTTTGTCTGTGCCTAGTTTTTACTCTAGGTCTGTGGATCTCCAAGTGTGTAATCAGAGACGCAATCATACTGCAGCCTTTGCCTCCGCATGAGACTAATAGAAAACCACTATAATAACCTTGTTAACTCCTTATGCCTCTGCTAATCTTATCCGAAACAAGAAGTATGTTTTAAATTATTTTCCTTCTTATTCCTTTCATTGTTTACGGGACTGAGCCTTTCCTTTTGTTTTGTTTTATGAATGCATTTATACTTCTGGATCACGGTCATGCTCTCTTTTCTGATCCTATCCTCTCTCAAACTTAGGTGTCCAAGCTCCTGAACAGTTGGTAGACGCAAACAGGAAACACCCTCGGGAGATGTTGCAGTAGGGAATTCCAAAAGTCATGTTCTTCATTAGAGTTTCTGCTCTGGATATTGCTATTCCTGCATATTGCTGAACGGTTTGAGCAAAATCCTTTCTTTGTAATATCCTTAATTCACACACTTTGTCTTTTTACCCCCAAATCCTAATCCCATTCTCTCTCTTCACTCTCTCATCTTCCTTCTTACAATCATCCCAGGATAATTTAACCTGAAAGATTAATTATAAAAACCCTTCTGTACTATAAAAATATCACGTTGTCTGCAGCCACATCTTGGCCTATAATAAATTGTACTACTTCCTTCTCATCCTTCTTTTTGTTTTCTGTTTACAGCATGAGATCATCAGCTACAAAGCCTACTAGACCACCTTTGCACAATGTCTGGCACATTGTGGCCCTGCTCTGAACTGTCCCACAAGTCCCACACTAATTGATCCCTTCGTATGTACCTGCTAAGCTCACAGGAATCAACAGTCCTATTGGTAACACACTTGGGAGAGAAAAGCACTTTACCCTGTGCCTTTAGGGGAGAGGGGCAACAACCCGGGTATTCTCTTTTCTTTACCACCAGTTCCTGAGTTTGCTTGCTTTGAGGTTGCTTTCTTGAAGCTGCCTGAGCAGTCGCCTTTAACTTTAGCAGGTAGTGACAGATAACACTTGGAAAGTACATTATATTCCTGTTCTCTTTGATCTGTTACCCCAAGACACAAACTTATCTAGTGGAGTTTGATATCACTAACGTCACCCCAATGTAGGGCTGACATTCTTTCAAAATTCTACTCATTTAGAAATCCACTGATTGTGGAGTTTCACATGCCGTGTACTTGGCATCTTCCACTATGCAGGTAAAGCCATCTGTTTTAGTTCATCGTCACACCATTCAAACATCATAGACAACTTTTTTAACATTAAAATGTAAAGAAAGACCTCTACATAGCAATAAGGAGGAGGAGAGAATAAATTAGGCAATGCTTAGAATAGGAAAGACAGCAACCCTCGGATAAGCTATAGATACTACATTTTCATTTGAATGCTAGCGTGTTGCTAAGGACATGGGCAAGAAAATAATTTGGAAGGGGTATCTACCTTTAAGAGCAGGGTGAGAGAAGCAGGTTGCCAGCTTCCCATCAGCTAGACTTCTGTTCAGAACTGAGGACAACATCCAAAATACAAGATGTTGCTGTTTATCCCAATCCTCAACTCAAAGCATCTGGGATACATTCTGGGAAAGCTAAGTAAGAGAGACTGGATATCTGTAACATAAACTTGATTTTACACATGAGAAATTAAGATAGAGAGAAGTGACAAATTTGCTTCAGGTCACCCACCAGATCAGAAGATGTAGCAATGCCTTTCTTATCCAAATAAATCAAATCTAAATAGTTTCATTATTAAGTACTTGCAGGATTGGGTCCACAGATTGCAGCCATAGAAGCAGAGTTCTTCCACGGATACTCCACCCAGCGTCTCTGTTACTAGACTGTTATACTTCTGCTAGAGGCAGAACGTGTAGATGTAGTGCTGAGGGACATGATTTAGTGGTAACTTGGCAGTGCTAGGTTAACGGTTGGACTTGATGATCTTAAAGGGCTCTTCTGACCAAAATGATTCTATGATTCTAATAGCAAAAAGAAAGCAAACAGCAGTTACAATAAAAGCTGCTGAACGTTCCAAACTAACAATTTAATCTCCCGTAAACACAATTCCTTCAAAATAAAAATGTTTAGAAATAGCAGCATAGCAGCCCTAAGCATACTAGTGCCATCACCAGAGAGCTTTATCCTCTGGGGAATTAGAAGTACTCATCTATGCTCCTTGCATTATAAGCCAATCTCATTATGCCTTCCTGCTTCATAATTATAGATCTTATTAACAGAGATGAATTTGATTAAAAAAATAGGCATTACAAATAGCACAGTTTTCAAAAGAAGAGGGAATAATTTAGTTTTGGATGCTAGTGAGAACGCTTCTTCATTTACCTCAAATGCCAACACCTTTGTTATTCTTAATATCATTAAATTAGACAATTTAATGAGAATGTCATTAGTGCAGACCATTTTTGAGAATTTCCAATGTAGAAGAACTCCAGCTACCTGGAAATAATCAGTAAGATCTTAATCTTTTCTAGACAATGCTGACTTCAGTAGAGCTGTAAAAGTTCATACTGGTTGAGTGTCAGGTACAATCTAATATCCAACAACTTTTGGATAGACTGGAGCCATTTGTATTAAGTTTTCCATTCTGAAAATGGCTATTAATAGTGGGCTGCAGCTTTCAGTTTTCATTATCTAGTAGTTCATCTACTTTAAACAACTGTCATTTTTATTGAAAGCTACAGCTAGTGTGTGACTATGGTAGTCCAAGTGTCATATAACCTCTCAAAACTATTTCCCTATAGTGTTTGTAGTTTGTACCTCACTGGAAGTTCTGATTTTGTCTTTTTTCGAAAGTGCCTTAAAAGAAACAGGGGGAGAATATTCACAATTTCCAAACTTTTTATTGAAACTGTAGTTTAGTTAGAAAGTTTAATTAATCACCGCCTACCTAGCCTCAAATTCCTTTTCAACTGTTCTGTTTGTGTTAAGCAGGATGTTAATTATGACAGGGTGATGCCCAGGTGGCTACAGCATGTGCCTGTCAGGTGCCACCATGGCAATGGCACATCAAACAGCCCATCTGTGAACAGAAAGGCCACAGCATTTGCCTTTTAGAAGTACGTAAGCTCCCACTGCATATACAAAACCAGGATGTGATTAGTGTCCAACAGAAAGATGGATTGGAGGAACAGAGAACAGTTTATCAGGCCTATGAGAAGCAGACCCTGTTCTGCTGGTTTTTTGCTATGGTAGTTCACCTTGACGATAGTGAGAGCTATGACTGTGTCTTTTTACCTGTGGGCCCCTGGGCACAGTATTATCTCCCTGAACTCCCCAAAGAATTCCACATTTGAGTCTGTTGAAGGAAAAGGATCATTTATATAGTGACAAACCAATTGGTCTTAAACCTGCTAAGGAAATGAACTGGCAGAGTTGGGAACTGCCCACAGTTTGTGGTTGGGTCTCACTTTTGAAAAGGAGTATCATACAAAGTCTTCAACCATAGAGAAAGGGAGAACAGGAAGTGGGAAGTCTCTTAACATCAGTTCTGAATGACTACCTTTATTGTTACAAATAGTCCTGACCATGCCACATGTAATATTGAGATTATTCTGATAAACAGTTATTATTCTTATATGCAGTTATAGAATCATAGAATCATTTGGGTTGGAAGGCACCTTTCAAGGTCATCTAGTTCAACTCCCCCTGCAATAAGCAGGGACATCTTCAACTAGATCAGGTTGCTCAGAGGCCCATCCCTCCTGACCTTGAATGGTGCCAGGGATGGGGCATCCACAACTTCTCTGGGCAACCTGTTCCATTGTTTCGCCACCCTCATTGTAAAAAATTTCTTCCTTATACCTAGTCTAAATATTCCATCTTTTAGTTTTAAACCATTACCCCTTGTCCTATCGCAACAGGCCTTGCCAAAAAGTTTGTCTCCATCTTTCTTATAAACCCCCTTCAAGTACTGGAAGGTTGTCTCCCCGGAGCCTTCTCTTCTCCAGGCTGAATAACCCCAACTCTCTCAGCCTGTCCTCATAGGAGAGGTGTTCCATCCCTCTGATCATTTTTGCGGCCCTCCTCTGGACCCATTCCAACAGGTCCATATCTTTCCTGTGCTGAGGACTCCAGAGCTGGACACAGTACTCCAGGTGGAGTCTCACCAGAGCAGGGCAGAGCAGATGGGCAGAATCACCTCCCTCAACCTGCTGGCCACACTTCTTTTGATGCAGCCCAGGATGCGGTTTGCTTTCTGGGCTGCGAGCGCACATTGTCGTCTCATGTTCAGCTTTTCATCCACCAGTACCCCTAAGTCCTTCTCTGCAAGGCTGCTCTCAACCTCTTCATACCCATCTATTGATACCCGGGGTTGCCCTGACCCAAGTGCAGGACCTTGCACCTCATGAACACAAATTGTGTTCTCCTCTGTCCCTCTGGTTTTGGGGACTGACAAATGGGTAAACAAGAAAATTGGACGATCAATACCTGGCTCCAAAACTGGTGCTACCAGCAGGGCTTTGGGTTCTATGATCATAGTTTGATCTACAGGACACCAGGCCTGCTTGCTAAGAATGGGAAAACCCTATCCCGAAAGGGGAAAATGGTACTAGGCCAAGAGTTAGCAAGGCTCGTGGACAGGGCTTTAAACTAGAATTGAAGGGGGAAGGGGATAAAACCAGGCCCACTAGTAATGAGCCTAGGGATAAAGGGCCAAGGATGGGGGTGAAATCAGTAGCCCAGCTCAAGTGCATCTACACGAATGCACGTAGCATGGGCAACAAACGGGATGAGCTGGAAGCCATTGTGCAGCAGGACAGCTATGATGTAGTTGCCATCACGGAAATGTGGTGGGATGACTCTCATGACTGGAAAGCTGCGATGAACGGCTATAAGCTCTTCAGAAGGGATAGGCAATGAAGGAGAGGCCGGGGTGTGGCTCTGTACATTAGGGAGTGTTTTGATTGTATAGAGATAGATTCCAGTGATGATGAAGTCAAGTGCTTATGGGTAAGGATGAAGGGGAAGGCAAAGAAGGGAGATCTTGTGCTGGGAGTATGCTATAGACCACCCAACCAGGTTGAGGAGACAGGTGAAGTATTCTGTAAGCGGCTGGCTGAAGTCTCGCAATCGCCAGCCCTTGTTCTGGTTGGAGACTTCAACCTGCTGGGTATCTGCTGGAAATATAACACAGCAGAGAGCAGGCAGGCTAGGAGGTTCCTCGAGTGCATGGAGGATAACTTCCTGACACAACTGGTAGGTGAGCCTACCAGGGGAGGTGCCTCGCTAGACCTACTGTTCACAAACAGAGAAGGCGTAGTGGGAGATGTGGTGGTCAGAGGTCGTCTTGGGTTTAGTGATCATGAAATGGTCAAGTTTTCAATTCGTAGTGATGTAAGGAGGGGGTTTAGCAAAACCTCCACCTTGGACTTCCAGAGGGCGAACTTTGGCCTGTTCAGAATAGTGGTTGAGAGAGTCCCTTGGGAGATAGTCCTGAAGGGCAAAGGGGTCCAGGAAGGCTGGACACTCTTCCAAGAAGGAAATCTTAAAGGCCCAGGAGCAGGCTGTCCCCAAGTGTCTCAAGTTCAAAGGGCGGGGAAAATGGCCAGTCTGGATGAACAAGGACCTTCTGATGGGACTTGGGAATAAAAGGAGGGTTTACAACCTTTGGAAGAAGGGACAGGCAACTCAGGAGGGGTACAGAGATCTCGTTAGGTTATACAGAGAGAAAATTAGGAAGGCAAAAGCCCAGCTGGAGCTCAACTTGGCCACTAACATTAAGGACAACAAAAAAAGTTTTTAGAAATACATCAACAAAAAGAGAGCCAGGGAGAATCTCCATCCCTTACTGGATGCTGGGGGGATAAGTCGCAACCAAGAACGAGGAGAAGGATGAGATACTTTGCCTCCGTCTTCAATAGTCAGACCAGCTATCCCCAGGGTGTTCAGCCTCCTGAGCTGGAAGATAAGGATGGAGAGCAGAACAACCCACCCATAATCCAGGAGGAAGTAGTCAATGATCTGCTTCTGCACCTAGACGCACATAAGTCTATGGGGCCAGATGGGATTCACCCAAGAGTACTCAGGGAGCTGGTGGGAGAGCTCACCAAGCCTCTCTCCATCATTTATCAACAATCTTGGTCAACAGGGGAGGTACCAGATGACTGGAGGGTGGCTAATGTGACACCCATCTACAAGAAGGGTTGGAAGGAGGACCCGGGGAACTACAGGCCTGTCAGCCTGACCTCAGTACCAGGAAAGATCATGGAGAGGATCATCTTGAGTGAGCTCTCACGGCAAGTGCAGGGCAGCCAAGGGATCAGGGCTAGCCAGCATGGGTTTAGGAAAGGGAGGTCCTGCTCAACCAACCTGATCTCTTTCTATGACCATGTGACCCACCTTCTGGATGCAGGGAAAGCTGTGGACGTTGTCTATCTGGACCTTGGTAAGGCCTTTGACACAGTCCCCCACAGCATTCTCCTGGAGAAGCTGGCGAATCATGGCATAGACAAGTGTACTCTTCGCTGGGTAAAAAACTGGCTGGATGGCCATGTCCAGAGAGTTGTGATTAATGGGGTGAAATCCTCTTGGCGGCTGGCCACCAGTGGTGTCCCTCAGGGCTCAGTTTTGGGGCCAGTTTTGTTTAATATCTTTATCAATGATCTGGATGAGGGGATTGAGTGCACCCTCAGTAAGTTTGCAGATGACACCAAACTAGGTGGGAGTGTTGACCTGCTTGAGCCTAGGAAGGCTCTACAGAGGTACCTGGACAGGCTGGATCAATGGGCCAAGGCCAACTGTATGAGGTTTAAAAAGGCCAAGTGCTGGGTCCTGCATTTCGATCACAACAACCCCAAGCAATGCTATAGGTTTGGGGAAGAGTGGCTGGAAAGCTGCCCAGCAGAAAAGGACCTGGGGGTGCTGGTGGGCGGCCAGCTTAACATGAGCCAGCAGTGTGCCCAGGTGGCCAAGAAGGCCAACAGCATTCTGGCTTGTATCAGGAATAGCGTGGCCAGCAGGAGTAGGGAAGTGGTCGTGCCTCTGTACTGGGCACTGGTGAGGCCTCACCTCGAGTACTGGGTTCAGTTCTGGGCCCCTCTGTACAAGAGGGACATTGAAGTGCTGGAGCAGGTCCAGAGGAGAGCTACCGAGCTGGTGAGGGGTCTGGAGACCAGGTCATATGAGGAGAGGCTGAGGGAGCTGGGCATGTTTAGCTTGGAGAAGAGGAGGCTGAGGGGAGACCTCATTGCCCTCTACAACTACCTGAAAGGAGGTTGTAGAGAGGTGGGTGTTGGCCTCTTCTCCCAGGTGAATAATGACAGGACCAGAGGGAATGGTCTGAAGCTGCGGCAGGGGAGGTTTAGATTAGATATTAGGAAGAATGACTTTACTGCAAGAGTGGTCAGGCACTGAAACAGCCTGCCCAGGGAGGTGGTTGAGTCACCATCCCTAGAGGTATTTAAGGAACGTGTAGATTTGGCACTTCAGGGCATGCTCTGAAGGGCCGAGATTGTAGGGGGTTTTTTTTGTGTGTGTATGGTTGGACTCAATGATCTCAAAGGTCCTTTCCAACCATGAAGATTCTATGATTCTATGAGGTTCACATGGGCCCACGTCTCAAGCCTGTCAAGGTCCCTCTAGATGGCATCCTGTTCCTCAGGCATGTGAACTGCACCACTCAGCTCTGTGTCATCTGCAAACTTGCTGAGGGTGCACTCGATCCCACTGTCTTTGTAATTGATGAAGACATTAAACAGTACTGATTACTGGTGTTTTAGTATTAAAGGAAGGAATAGAATAAGAAACTGAATTTGGTGTAAATGCAAGGCATTGGTAGCAGGGGGAGTTGCAGGGGTGGTCTCTGTGAGACGAGGTGAGGGGCTGCACTGTGCTGGATGCAGCCTTTTCCAGCTGGCTTAGCAACAGATTCACAACAGGTCAAAGCTGCGGCCATTGGCAACGTTGTTTGTGGTACCTTTGTGAAAATGTATTTAAGAAAGCACAAAAAATGCTGCAGAGGCACAGAGAGAGGGAATAAAAAGAGTGAGAAACACCAGAGGAAACACCAAGGTCAGAGAAGGAGGAGGAAGAGGCACCCCACAGTGCTGGAGCAGATATTCCCAGCAGCCTGTGGAAAAGCCTGTGTCAGAGAAGATTTTACTAATAGGAACTGCAGCCGTTGGAGAATTCATGCCAGATCAGAGGAAAAGGGGATGGAGGAAGAAATGGCAAAGAGAAAACCACTGTATACTGAATGTAACACACCCCTCTGTGCTCACCTGCACCCCTCCAGGGCAGGGCAGAGGAGTCGGGTGTAAAGAAGTGAAGTTGAGCATGGGAAAGGTGTTATGTTTCTCTTTGTCTCTTACTACTCAAATCTATTTTAATTGGCAATAAATTAAATTAGTTTTCACCGAGTTGAGTTTGTTTTGCCCACAACAGTAACTGGTAAACAATCTTTCTGTCTTTATCTTGACACATGGGCTTTCTTATGCCTGTTGTTCTTCCTATTTTCTCCTCCTGTCCTACTGGGGAGGGGGGAGTGAGTGGCTAGGTAGGATTTTGGTCCTTAGCTACAGTTAACCCACCACAGAAACACACAATTACATCTCTTTAATCCCAGAAATAAAAAGGCATCTATTACTTCAGCTCCAATCATTTCTGCATGTGTCTCTGAAAATCTTTCATAATAGTTACTGTACCTTAAACTCAGGATACCTTTGATGAAAGCAGTCTTTCTTTAGGTAAGACAAAGCATAATTTTCCTGCTATCAACAAGGAGTCCTGCATCACCATACCACAGGTAACTGCTACAGTTTAGAGACAGTAATTTTGTTCAAATGTTTGTGAATACTGTTTTTTACATCAAATAACTTGAACAGCTGATAAATGGAATGAACTCAACCAAGCTCTATGCTGTATAAAAAGAAGAAAATGAAACATTCATTTCTTAAAAGAAGGCACCACAAGAAATAAGGAAATGAAGGAATATTAATATTCAAGTCCAATCTTTTTCTTGTTTACAAGAGCTGTTTGGAAAATTTCTTGAAAAGCAGCTTTCAAACAATAAATGCCAATTTGACAGAATATAATTGGAAGAATGCATCTATTCACTAAAGTTGCTCAGCAGGAACCTTGTTCACCTGTCAGACTCTGCAGGCTGATGAAATTTCTGCTAGATGGCTCCCCTGCTCCAGGGAAGACGAGGAAGACTTCTGTGTTGGAAGCGTCAGACTTCCAGCTCACTGAGGCAGCAAGAATTCCTTCTGCAATGTCTGGAATGTAGCACCTTGAAATCACTTAACACAGATGCTGTACTATAAAAAGAATAATTATGCCTTATGTACACAAAGGCACTCTAGATGCAAGCTGGCCTTAGACAAAAATGCTTTGACATTTCAGGTCTAAATCGGTTCCTCAATGAGAAGAGTTTTGTTAAGAAAAATGGGAGAACCTGCCTTGTGCCTGTATATCAGTGGATCTGACCATACACCACTTCTTTTTAACCTCATGCAACTTCAAAAATCCTTGGAGAGATACAGCTGTTATTTTATAATCTGAGTATTTTGTTTTGCTGCATCAGGATTCATCTTTCACTTGCTCTGGAAAAGACAGTATAATAGTATTTTAAAACCATATTTCATCAAGTTACATTTATGTAACCTCACTAACTTCAATAAGCATCAAAACTTTGCAAATTGTTCTCCCTCTAATGACACTATAAAATCGAACATCATTCTGTTGCTCAGAGTAATTTTAGTTAGAACTAATAGTTCTGATAATTTTATTAACTTTGATGAACTTTCAGATTCTTTTTTTCTAAGATGCAAGTATAATACGACAGTATCTTCGAACCTGACTTCCAAGGAAGTGAGACTTACGTAACTGTACTGTAATGCCTCCCAAAACCTTTGAGTCCATTGAGCATTTCAGACTTCAGAGAGATACATAGTTCTCAAAGACAGTAAATTCCTATACATTTTGTGAAAACTGATTGCTAGAGATGGATCAAAATTATTGATACAACTAAGGAAAAGCCAGTTGCAGTTCAGCCAGTTGGCCAATCACCATGGATATAATGAACAGGCAATCAGCACACAATTATTTCAGCAACAGCATATGTTGCCACATTCTCAGCCAAACTGGCAAAAGACATGGGAAGGAGCTGGAAGTACTTAAGCACTGAGGATGGGAAGGACCGAGGAATGAGGGAGAAAAAAAAAATATTAAAAAAACTTCATTAGTTCCACTGTTCACAGAACAACTTACTTTGGTATCTTAAAACTGTAGATTTTGCCTTGGATAAAGGAATGTATGACTCCCTTTGCAGAAGATGTATATGTACTTTAATACAAGTGATCCCTGCCTTTTAGCCTGTGTTTCCTTAAGTAATGATTTATTTATAGGAAGATGCATTTTACTGGAGAGAAAAGAGCCTATGTTCATTTGTGAATTGAATGAAAAGCAAGTTGTTCTGCTTTACAGTACCAAGGAAATGTAAAGTGAGAGCTGTTGAAAAGGATTTTCAAACAAGAGAATGAATGGAAGTAGGTGGTGCATTCTTATTCTGGTAACGACAGAATGGACTAATGGCATCATCAATATGTGTATGTAAATTAATTCATATGAACTCAGTAGAATCACTAAATTTTAGTAAGTAAAGCTGGATTGGTTTTTGTATCCCAATGTCTGTTCTTCAGCCTAGGTGACAATTCGAAGACACTGAATGGTCTATTTAAAATCAATTAACTTTTGTGAAAAAAAAAAAAAATTAAGTATCTGTCATAAATTAGATAAAATTTTCCTCTGCTACTGCAAAAATGAAGTATTACAGTTGTGACATTAATTTATACATGCATACACATGTATAACTCCATACATAAAATATGATGTGTATTACTTTTTTTTTTCTTAGTCATATTTAGGCTCTTCATAGAAAAAAAAGCATGAAACCTTATACTGAAATAAATGGGCTAACATGAATATTTAAGGCTGAGAACCTTGACAAGACCTGATTTCTAGTTATATAACAATTCCATCAGTAATTGCTGAATATTTAAAATCTTGTATGTTTGTATGCATTTGAGTCTTCATTTACTGACATTCAGAAAGCATTTTCAGAACCCTAAGTATCAAATGAGCTAATCTGGAATTACTGAATTACTCCTAGAGACTGATGATTTATGGAAACAAAAAACCAGCACTGTCTGATTAAAGCAATACAGTAAAGGTATTGACATAAGAATGTTATTACAGTAAGAATCAAAGAATCACCATTTTGACTCAGTCTTCCACATAAAATCTGGGGCAACCTCTGCTTTCAAAGATCTGTGTCTTCAGTGTACAGGGTACTTCCAAAAGTTGTACATATGAGTAAAAAAAAGTTCAAATGATGCCACCAATGGTCGTAATCTGAAAACTTAATACCATATTCCATGCAAATAAGATTACAGAGACATCACTGAATCACAGAACAATTGAGGTTGGCAGGGACTTCTGGAGGTCATCTGCTCCAGACCTTTCATCATCTTTGTGGCCCTTCAATGGACTCCCTCCTGTATGTCCACCTCTCTCTTGTGCTGGGGAGCCCAGAACGGGACACGGTATTCCCTGTGTGGCCTTGCCAAGTGCATGAGTAGAGGGGAAGGATCTCCTCCCTTGACTCGCTAACAACACTCCTCCTAACGCAGCTCAGGATACTCTTAGCCTCCTTTGCCACAAGGGCACACTGCTGGCTCATGGTCAACTTGATGTCCACCAGGACCCATCATATGAAATTATATTAATAAAATATATTTTCTTCCTGTTCAATATATTGTTTAAATACACATGGTGACTTTGCAACATCAAGGCAGATGTGAGCAACATCTTTAATAGTACTGCTATGTATAGACAGTGCTAACGTAAACAGCAGTGTTTAAGTCTGTTTATTGCTTACTCAGTAAAAATAATTTCGTAGTTGAAGCTGCTGGTTGCAGGATATACCTAAGCAATTAATTAAATAAATAAATATAAAACTTGATAATTTATGAAGGCAACAGAGATTCAGAGATGGAAGAGCAAAGGACTCTAAGCTAGAATTTTAAAGCCAGACCTTGAATACATATCTTTGGACTGAAACAAGTTTCTAGTTTGAAGACCTGAGAACAGTTCATAGCCCTTGTATCTCCCTATCATACTGCTGGAGCCCAGAATGAACATAAGCAATAAAACCATGCTGAAACTCTTAGTTTATCACACAACTGTTGGCAGCATGCTGCAAAAACAACACAGAACTGCTCTATGAGAACAAGTGGATATTTGGCTACTAGACATGGATAAAGATACATAATATACATGGATAACATACATGTAAACATACATGTGAGACTGGGGGGTTAAAAGTTGAATGCATGAATTACTGAAGCAATGTTTGATACACTTCACTGAAAGAACTTAAAAAAATTGTGAAAGAAGTAAAATGCCTTGTGTTAAGAGAATGTTGGAAACACTCCATCTACGTTTATTTTTATTGTCCTTTCCCAGCAGAAAGGAGGTATGATATTCTTAAAGCATTTGAAAGCCTGGGACTATCTTAGAAAACTATATGTACTCCGAAAGTTTTCTGGTTACAAATAACATCCACAACTCTTCTGAAAACAAAAAATAATATTTTTCAAGCCTTACCTAGTTCCCTTACTCTGCCACTGGGAGAGTCTCCTACTAGAAGACAAAGTTTCACATGCATCTCTAAAGGCAAAGTATTTTCTCTGTCTCAGATTAATATAGACATTTTGCTGAAGGCTCTTTAAGCCTGCCATGCATTTCACGTCAGAGGTTTGGTCTGAACATTAACCTCAGTCTTTCACAGTCCTGGAAAGTCGAAACCACTAAGACTTCCTACAGAAGTCAATTCTATATCTCATAGCAGTATACCATCAACAAACAGGTCCAATCCGTTTTTTCCATTTTGCATACTGGGATATACAGGCCAGAATGACAAACATTGTACCTTAAATTTGGCAATAAGTGCTCTTATTTTCAGATGGGGCAGAAGGCACATCCCAGTTCTAATGACCTCAAAAGCCAGTTCCGTAACTACAGGCACCTAAATACAAGAATTTGGCCTCTCTGTCTTAGTGTTTTTCATATGAACAATATTTGCCTGTGCAATGCACCTTGATATCCAGCAACAACAGCTAATTTGCAAATTAAAAATATACCTAAAAAAAAAAAGGAAAAAAGAAAACTGGGAGATAGCAAGCACTTTAAATGAAAACTCGCCTATGCAATTCTCAGGTCCACCCTGAAGCTATGTAATGTGAAATATGGAGTACCTTCCAGGAGGATGAGGTACTTTGCTGTAGCTAGTAAAGCAACTCTGGGTTGTCACAACAACTGTAAATAGACAGATAAAATAAATCAAACTGACAAAATGCACTGTGATAAGAAATTTCTGCGACAGTACAAGAACCATTATGACTGTTTCATTTCATTCAAACTGAATTATGCTCAATAAATAAAACATAACGTGATGATAAAAAAAAGGTCTGTCTCCAAGCTACTTACAGCATAAGTGGATTAGATTCTATGCATAATGGACTAGTAAACAGCAGATCCATATAAACTGAGGAAAGAGAATTCCATTTCAAACGCTGAAACAGTATGAAGTTGACAATTGCACAGAATTATTAGCCAAATGCTAGGCAGTCAGCCAAAGGCTTCAACAAAAATTGCCTTAAGCAAGAGCAGCAAACAAGGGGAGGAGTTAATGGTAAAAAAAAAAAAAAAAGGCAATTAAATTCACTCAGGGGATGATATTTGTCACCACAAAGGCCAGAATGACAGATGATTAAGATCTTGTTAATAGAAAAAAAAAAATCAAAAAAAACTAAAGCTGATTTAATGTAAGAGGAAGTCAGTGAAATTAGCAGTTTAGTACCAAATACAAATCTAGAAAACTCCATTAACAGCAAAGGGACAGCCATTTCACTCTGTTAGCTTGTTGTAATTCCCTTTAGAGTTCACTTGGATAATGGGCGATTAATGTCTGTGTGTATATAAAACTAAAACTGTGTCCTAATTGGGTTTGGCTGAGCTAATTGCCTCTGATCAATAAAACTGACACATAGTATGCTTGTCCTTCAAGAATCTCACTCTGGGCTTCATTCCCCATCCCTCAAACCATGCTTCTGACATCCAGGGGAGCAGAAATTGGTCACGTTAATAGAAAATTGAAAGTAATACAGAAGAACTTAAATAGAGCAGCAAGCACTGGGGAAACGTGTATTTTATTCGACTAAAAACCCCTTGTGCTTCATGACATTGCATCCACTTGCAGCAGTTTCCTAGCATTTTTACAGTCCCTTCTCTGCAAACAGCATTTCTGTTGCTTTATTTACACCAGCACAGAGACACCGATAGAGCCTCCTAGTGCTGACACACTAGCATACAGCAATACAGAAGGGGAGTCCCTCTCGGAACACCTCCGAAAGACATAGGCTTTGCTAAAGTTCTCTACCCCACCTCACCCCCACCCACTCTAATTGTAGCTACAGTCACACCATCATTTTCTGGCACTGCAATGACAAGGAAAACACACGACTTTTTCCTCAAACAAACCAATTAAGCTTTATAGCCTAGGGAAACATCTAATCATATGATACAATGCCTACTCTAGTAAAATTACACACAAGAACAACAACAACAAAAAAAGCAGATGCAGACACAACATAACTACTTAGTAGTACTCAAATATTATTGTACAGCATTCATTCATACTTAATACATCTTTTTAATTTCCTTGACAACAGGGTCAAGATTAGTTATACAAGCTATGCAATCTACACAAGTATGTCTTCTAATTAACAGGCTAAACCTTCTTGATATAGGCAGCTGCTGTCTGTAAGACCATGGGATCCTCCTCCCAAAAACACCAAAGCATGGCTTCTTTTGAAATCAATTGTTATGAAGTGCATCCGCTCAGACAGTTTCAACAGTGGTGACAATGTAAGAGTCATCGAAAACAGTGTAACCTACTATTCTGCTAGGAGGCAGAGACATGAGACTCTTATCTCTGCTTTTTTTCAGAAGATCATCTGCATTGTCCATAAAAATACAAGCGAAACAGCGTAACACAGATTTCCCCATCCTGCTTAACCAGGAGACAGGAACTTCTGAAAGCAATACTGCGACGATGTCAAATACCAGGTGGTCACTACATACTGTGCCTGATGCCATTCCAACCAGTAGTGGTTTTTAAGGTGTCCTTCTGAAATGAAATAAGCCATGAATTGTACTTAATACACTATCAGTAATTTGCTCATTTAAGATACACGTACTTCCAGAGAAATGAATGCTAGCATATCTCTATTTTGTTTTTCTATACACAGCTGTGCCCTCTAGTGGAACTGGATAATTCAGTACGTATTTTGTCCTTTTCTCAAAATTGGCACACTCCATCTGAACTACATTCAGTAGCTGGAGTTATGAACCTTGCTTTCTTTTAAGGAGCTGTTGTATTAACTTCAAAGAAGTTAATCGTACAGAAGTTTCAAGATACTGAGAGAATCCAAATTCACACGCAGAATCGTTCAGGTTGGAAGGGACCTTAAAGATCATCTAGTTCTAACCCCCCCTGCCATGGGCAGGGACACCTCCCACTAGACCAGGCTGCTCAAAGCCCCATCCAGCCTGGCCATGAACACCTCCAGGGATGGGGAATCCACAACTTCCCTGGAAAACCTGTTCCAGTGTCTCACCACCCTTACACTAAAGAATTTCTTCCTGATATCTAATCTAAACCTACCCTCTTTCAGTTTAAAACCATTACCCCATGTCCTATCATTACAGTCCCTATTCCTAACTTCCTATTAGTTGTTATTTTGATAGAAGAAAATCCTGTTTTGTGGTTTTTTAGATAATGTCAGAGGTAGAGTCAATTGAACTAATTTGGGAAGAGATAAAATGACCTGAAGTAGTCTGGAGCCATTGCTGATCTATTCCAATGATACTTTCTTAACAAAAGCACATAAAAAAAGACAGAAAATTTCAGCAAGAGCAGAAAATACAGTTTCAGTCCCAACTTTCATTTGCAAGCTCCCTGATGGAGAAACTGACAGAGCACACGATCTTACTACACAATACCACACCTGACAGGCTTCAAGCAGCAGGTTTAACGTTTTGTCTTTGGTTGTCTCACTGACAACTGCAGCACTGAGGAGGGGATGGTCTTGGCTGGCTATTTAAAAAAAGAAATAAAAGACTAGGAATCAGGTGAAGGCAGAAAAGAGGATGTGGGGAAAGGAAAGATAGCAGGAGCCTACGTCCTGCATTCTAAGTAGTTTTCAAGCTCTGCCACCTTCAGTGGTGACAGTAAACTTATTGTTCTCATCTCCATGACTGAACACAGCCATGATGGAAGATTAAGAAAATACAAAGCCATCACACTGAATCTGAGTAAGTTTCAGAAAAGGAGAGGAACAGCAGCCATGTAAAGGCGGTCACTCATTTCAGGATGTGTTTTCCCACTACACCCAGTCAGGTGCCTTCCAGTACTTGAAGGAGGCCTCCAGGAAAGATGGAGAAGGACCCTTCATCAGAGATTCTAGCGATAGGAAAAGGCGTAACAGTTTAAAACTGAAAGAGGGCAGATTTAGAGTAGATATTAAGAAGAAATTCTTTACTGTGAGGGTGGTGAGGCACTGGAACAGGTTGCCCAGAGAAGTTGTAGATGCCCCATCCCTGGAGGTGTTCAAGGCCAGGCTGGATGGGGCTTTGAGCAGCCTGGTCTAGTGGGAGGTGTCCCTGCCCGTGGCAGGGGGGTTGGAACTAGATGATCTTTAAGGTCCCTTCCAACCCAAACCATTCTATGATTCTATTTGGGGCTCATCAAATCCAACTCCATTCTATTTTTTTAATCATTCTTAGTGCAGGGTACTACACATACAAACTTTTTGTTTGGACTAAGCCAATCTTCAAATTTTCCATAGAAAAATATTAAATATAGAAATATAAATATCTTTCATGCTTTCAGAAAGGTGGTCCATTAAAAAGTTAACAACTAAAACAGGTCTTTGAAGCTATATTTCCCTGGAGATTAAGTCCCTTACCTGTTCTTGTGTGAACTGAACTAAGAATGTTTTTACTTGTGGGACAGAAATTATTCTTACAGTTCTCACTAGGACTGGCAATGATCACTGTCTGTATCTTCTTGTGCTAGTTTCCATAAAAAGCAAAAAAACAAAACCCCAACCCAACTTGCTTTATAGAGATAAAAAGATATTCTCTATTCATATAACATAAAAGTTTTGTGTCAGCTGCAGAGACTTTATTACATCGCTAAAGCTCCAAGAATTAGTACAGGTAAGAGCAGAAATTAGGTCTTCTTAGGAAGCTAAAAAGATTAATGTGGAAAAGGAAGCTCTTAGAAGCTGCTAGAAATGGTAGAGGCCTCAGGATAATTGAGACTCTGACAGACAGTTCTTATGATGTAATGCTCAAATTTAGCTTCCACTTATGTCATGTGACCCTGCGGAAGCTTTGGGGACATAAAACTCTTTGATAGATAACAACCTTTCTTTTCAGCCTGCAGTGGAATTCCTGCAAGAAATGCTGAATCAGACCTTAATACGTACTTTTACTTCAGGCTTTATCAACTAAAACGGTAGTAGTAGACTTTTTGAATTAAAGCTTATCTCAGGTATTTCCAACAACATTTAAGCTTTATATTAGTACAGACTAGCTAGAAAAATAAACTAAGTATAGAATCCAAGAGCTATAATGTCTACGAGTTGACTTTTAATCAAATTCTACAGACCTTTAAAAATAAAAGAATTTGCACCCAAACCCTAAAAACAGAGATCGTTAAACCACGCTTATGGTTTAACCATAAGCCATCCCTCCCATATTTTTAATTCTCCTCACCTATCCCACTGCATGTATGATAATGACATGAGAAGATTAAAGCAAATACCATATCATTTGACACTAGTTGTTTCTGATCAACACTTCAGTAAACTTCCCTCACCTTTTGTCAGAGCCTTGAGGGCATTTAATGGCCCTAACTAACCTCATCTATGGCTTCCATAATATGGTCTAACTATGGGCCCAGGAACCCCTCCTAAGCTTAGACCCAGGCCTTCAGTCTCTGCTTGAGCTTTGTTCCCTGCTTTAACTGAATCTATGTTGTGTGTTATTTTGCAACACTTGCATTATTTTGAAAGAAACTGAAAACTGGACCAAGAATGAGAATAAAAACGTTTAATGAGAGCAGAATTCAGTTCCGCTGGACTTTGGTATACCTTCTAAGGGTTGAAGGGGGGCGGATATAGCACTTACACTTCAAGCATTCAAAAATTATATTGAAGGCCAAAACAGTTTGTACCAGCAAGACTCTGAGGAGAAGAGGACAAAATTACTTCCACAAACCTGAGAAATTTTGAAGGGCTCTGAGTTTTGTTCACTATTTCTAGCCAGTTTGGAAATGTCACATTGGAGGCTATCAAGCTAACTGCACTCAACAGCAGAGATCAAAACACAGACGAGACAGACATCTAAACAAACTAAATTTCGCATCAGATGAGCAGAATGGGGAAGTATTTAAACTCATTTTTCACTGCAGAGCTTAATGGGGCCGACTCTAGTCTCTTTGCAATATCACTCCCTTAGAGTCAATCTAAAGTCAATCTAAATCAGGGTCACTAAAGCCCAGGAGAAGGTGGAATCGTGCAAAGGCAGTACTAGGTATGACTTTGGTCTGCTTAAGCTGTTACAGAAACGTAGCCTAATGTACGCCTCCAAGGGCTGCTGATCTAGAAAAGTAAAATCTTCATTTGCCACTTGGGTTATCCAGTCAAATACATTTCTGTGCTTTTTCCTTTAAATATATATTGCTACCAAGTTATATCACTGTTCTTTACAGATGTGCGAAGCACAGAAAGCTTATACTTTTCTTGTAGAGACCAGTATAGCCACTTACAGAACACTTGCACAAGATTTTACCTGTGCTAGTATCAGAGAAGCAGAAGGATAAACCAGGAACACCTGGCTCAAATTCAGGTCATAATTAATATCAGATAACCAGCTATGAACTACTTAATTACTAAATGAGCATAACAGGTCATTAATATTAAACAGTTATTTGGCATTAATTTTATCTCTAGAAAATTTGCTCCAAAGCCCCTGACAGAATTTTAGGTGGTACTGTGTTGAATTAAAAAGTGAAGGATCTGTTCCTGTCTCAGAAGCTTGCCTTGCTGTCCGAAAAAGTAACAATTGCTGTTGGCTCAAGCAGATGAACAGTTGTCATGGCACATAAACACTGTTTGTTAAATTAATTGCTATTGTACATGAATATTAACTAATTAGAATAAATATGTAACTTGTGTAGGACTCAGAATGTAGCCATGTAATTCAGCTTCGGTGATGGAAATGCTATAGCTCTGCACTTTCTGGACAAACTGTGGAATGTCTACATCAGACCAAAAAGAATAAGAATTTTGGAAAGTGACTAGAAGTTAAAAAAAAAAGAACCAGGCTTACTCACTGTAGAAACAAAAAAGATCACGCTAAACATGTGAGCTGATAACTTAAGCTTGCAGAATCTCCTTCCTTTGAAGTTGCTAAGAACCAGTTAAACAAAACTTAACATAGAGTATTTATAATTCACCACAGCCCTTGAGCATAGCATGTGCTTTTAGAAGTCTCTTCCGCTCCCTAGGATTACTGTTGCTGTTAACAACCTCAAAACATTTCTTCTCCCAAATTCTACAGAGATGGCAATGAAATTGTACAAGACAGAAGTATTTGAATAGTTTCTTTTTAAGTGCAAAAGAAGCAATGGAATCTAAAAGTGTTTACTCACTGTGAATTATTAGAGCCACTGCTGACAAAAACATTCACAAGAAAATTGCAAATATGTAACACAGAAGAAATTCATATGCCTTGTCAAAGGAAAGGTGAAAATTAAAGGTTAAAATCCCTGCCTTATTTTCTGAAAACTTTGATTCACATAACATATGTATTACCTAAGGCCAGATTGCACAGCTTTTGTCAGCATTTGTAATGCATGTCTGTGAATACATCAGAAAAAACTTGTTGATTCAAGTCCTTCCCCTCTTAGCCTGGAGAGCTAACTATCCAGGAAAGTCTCTACTTTCAGGTATTGTTGTTAGGCCAAGCAAGACAAAAATACTGTCTAAATGTCATATGCTCTTTTACAGAACTTCATATGCAGTCTGCCATGAAAACAGTCCTTCTGACCTCAAGACAAGGTAAGCTACATGATTTCGATGCTTGGAATGATCAAGCCAATCATTTTTCTTTTAGCAGGCTCTTAACACGTATTAACCAATCCCGGTTTTCAATAAGCCACATCAGAAACAATCTACAGGTCCCACAATCTTCTAAAAGCATACAAGTAGAGAATGAATGGGACTATGTTGTCAATTTTCCAGTTGACTGAATGTACCTTGAACTACTCAAGTATACTTCTGGAGTATTGAATGACACACCTAACAGTCCCCCTCTGCACACACTGTCCTTCTAAAAAGTTATTTCACTGCTTTCCACTTATTTTTTTTTAACCTTTAACCAAAATTGAATTGGTTCTATTTATTACATTAACAAATAAAATGTTTTAACTGTGAAATCTCAGCTGTTTTATTTAAAAATTGAAGCCTCAACTAAATGGAAATTTAAGATTTCCCAGATTCATCCAAATCCTGATTCCATGTTCCCCAAATATTAACTGAAAACACACAGAAAATGAGACTGTCTTCCTGTTACTGTAAATATAGTCCTCCAGAAAGACTGGCCACTTTTTCCGAAAAGGTCTGATTCCACTTAAAATGTGTCAAGATTAGTTCAATGTCTCATAACAGTTATTATTTGAACAGATAGTACTGAGAAGCTTAATTAAAACTTTTCACTGCATTATTTATTATCTTTTATTTATTAATTAATTATTATTTATTAATAACTAGCAACCCTTCTGTCATTCTTTTTAATATCTATACAAGCTTGGTAGTCTCTAAAGAAAACAGTGGTGGGCCGCATAGACAAACTTAGCAGTTGGACTACCTGCTCTGCAAGGACATTGAAACACTATCATGTACCCCTTACTCAAAGAACCCAGTGATCCCAGGGAGACCCAGTGCTTTTGCTTTCCATGCTTTTAAGATTTTGCTGCGAGGCCCCATTCCCCAAGTTCCCTCCTACGCTACCGCTGCTGATGTCAAAACCATGAAGGCAAGGGGCCCAACCTGCCAAGGAGCTCACTGTGGTTCTTAAAAAGCCTCTTGCTGCAACTTCAGGCATCCAAACGCGCCTCAAGAATCTATCCTTGAAGCGGCCCGGGCTTCAAACGCGGCTCTACCCGGCGTTACTCGCACGCCGGGGAAGGCAAGGCAACGAACCCGGCTCTCCTCAGCACCGCCCCCTAACTCTGTGAGGGTGCTCGAACCGTTACACGCGCGAGGCCCTCAACGGAAAAGAGAAGGCGGGCCTTCCGCTGGGCGCGAGGGCGGTGATTAACCGTCGCCTGGTACCGCCCGCGGGCTGAGGAGGGAGGTGGCAGCCGAGGCCCGGCCTCACGTCCCGCCCCTCCGGCCCGGCGCTGGCCTCCGCAGCTCAGAAGGCCGGGACGATGTTGGAGACGCTGCGGGAGCGGTTGTTGAGCGTCCAGCAGGACCTCACCGCCGGGTGGGTAGCACCTCCCCGGCCCGGCGGGGCTGGAGGGGGCGGAGGGAACGGGAGGGGAACCCGCGTCCCATGGCCGGGCGGGGAGGGGAAAGCAGGTGACTGGGGGCCGGGGGGAGGAAGAGGAGGGGACTGTGGAGGCGGCACCCCCCTGCCGGGGCCCTTCCCTCTCCCAGTGTCCCGCTGTGTGCGGGGACGTGCTGGGAACGCGGCCCCTGGGTTTAATCCACCCCCCTGAGCCCAGCGCTTCCCGCCTGGCTTGGGCGGCTGATGGCGGGCGGCTGATGGCGGGCGGCTAGCGAGCCCCGGCAGCTGCCGTCGGGAGCCGAGGGGAGGAGGTGCCGTGGTGTTCGGGAAGCAGCTGCGGTCAGGGGAGAGAAAGAGAGACTGCTGTTGTGAGAGAGTGAGGGAGATGTGAATGGGGTCAATTAACGCTCTTGAATTTTTTATGACATAAACGACCTTCGAGGTTTTATAGATTAATGGACTTGCGTAAAGAGCATCGTTGTAGTCTGTTCGATGTATGAAAAGCTTTTCTTTACTTGGAGTATGAGTTACTGTCATTTGGGAAAAAGAAGCGTGGGAGAATTGAAAGGAGCATCCCCTTGCTTACATTAAAAAGTAGAAAGATATTCTTCTTACGTTGCCTCACAAGGCTTTTTTGATAGGCCCTGTATCAATGCTGTTCTTAGTACAAGCAGGTGGCCTAAATGAGTGTTGCTGGAAAAGTCAGTGGATGGCCAGAGAACAAGGTCACCTCTCAGCTGCAAAACTGTTGGCTCATAATGAGCCACAGGAGAATATCGTGTTGTAATCAATTACTATTAAAAACTGTGTGGTCTTTGGCAGTGTTGAGGCTGCCTTATAATACCTCTATGGTTAATATTTATATATAGCGATGGGTGTGTATGTACTCCAGAAACTGAAATACTTTATAATGGCTCATTTGCACCAGCGTATGAAGGTCCGTAGAAATTGATAGAATAAGCTATCAGTGAACCAGATAAATTGCTTATAGGTTATCTGTCTCAGCATCAATAATTGAATATTAAAATGTCTTAAGAATACAGACTGAGGCATTGCTTTATTGCTGTGTGTCTTTCTGTTTTGCTGTTATTTTTAGAACTTCTCGCAGTTTGATGCCTCAGTACAGTGTAAAGTTCTTCTGAAAAAAACGTTTTTCACATGATGAAAGAGGACAACAGAAAGGTCATAACATGCTGGATCTGATGGTCATTTAATTTTGGATCTGCATGTATTGCTACAGTGGAGTCAACGTAGTCTCTAATTTTCCGCCTTCTTTGTATTGCAATGTTTTGTTCTGTTTTGGGAACAGTCTCTGATTTCATCATTTCCATCTTTGTGTTTTAGCAGCTCCATTAATGTGCCCTTCTTGGAGTGTCCCTTCTTTAATTTTTTTTCTTTAATTTTTTTTTTTTTTAATCTGGGATGTATTCTTTGTTGCCATTGGGAACCCCTGTCTTGGAGCCGTGGTAGCAGAGGCCGTGGAGAACATCAGCTTTTTTCCTGTAGTGTCTCCATGGATTCAGGCCAGAATATGACTTGCCCTGTTTTGCCCTTTTTCCTTTCCCAGACAATGCAACTGCAATGCCATAGTGTTTTGGATTACCCTGTTCCGTACCCCACCGCAGTGGTAATAGAAGTAATTTTATACTGTTAGGACTTTAGCTTAAAATGGTCAAAACCTAGAGAAAGTATTTCTTGTGTGAAGAATGCTGGGCCAGTTGTGGCCAACTTGTTAACTACACATGAATGCTTGCAAAGTGGAACAGTTGAATTTCTTGAAACATTGAGAGGGAGAAGCTTTTCCAGGGCTTCTAATGAAAGAATATCCCTTCCATAGGAATTAGGGAATGCTTATGTGCGGCTGAAAAAGATTAAATCTGGCATTGTGTGATCTACAGAAAGAGCAGTTTAGGGTTATTAGCTGTTTTTGTGTACAAAGAAATGAGCTCCTGTTTCCCCTGCTCAGCTGTTTCCTGTCTACTTCTGCGTATCCTGTGAGTGAGGTATCTAGATTTGACCCCTCTACCTGCAAGCAATCTTTTGCAGGATGAGGAAAAAATCCCAAAAGAACAATGAGCTGTGTCGGTCTGTGACGACAGTAATTTGTGTGTTTCTACCAGCTTGAGTGGTGTGGCTCACAGTACCGCTACTTGTTACCGAGAACACTACTGAAAGGGAGACAGTGTTGTGTAGTCTAGTGATAAATTCTTTAACCTTTAATTCTGATTGCCTGGCAGATATTCTAGTAAGAGAACTGGTAGTTGTGACACAAGGTTTCCTTCTATCCTTGTGTGGAGAGCAATACTGCTGTTGCAGGCTGGGGTGCATGCTGGGGAATGTGTTGCTTTCTGCAACAGTGGTGCTCTTCGTCAGGGTGCTGTGGTTGTTGCTGCTTGGCTTGTCTGTTAAGAACAGCTCTCTAACAGGGAGTGGGACCTGCCTTAGCATGTCTTTTCTCAAATTGCTAGCCACCTGTTTTGCTGTAGAGCTTTGAGGTGTCGTCTTTGAGTTCCTGGAAATTGGTGGCGAAGACTGGTCTCACCCTAAAAGTAGCTTGAATATCTATGTATTAGGTTGTTTCCCAGTCATGGGGTCAATCAGGATTATATATCTCTCTATCACGTCTGGAGGATATCTCATAGCTTGTTTCCATCTTGCTTGTGTCTGTGTCCTTTATTTCTTCCTAACCCTTGCTGTCCTGGAGAGCCAAGACTCCGAAGGGCGCGGAGGCTGAGGACGTCCATCATCTTGGTAGTCAGAGAACAGCAGGAGGTTTTGGTACTAACTCTACCATGACAACCCGACTAGCATATATGGGTTGACTGAAAAAGAGTAAGGAGTGGAAAAGAGTTGGGGTGTGTGTTTTGTTTACTGATGGCTGGGGTTTTGTGTGTGTTTGGTTTTTTCTTGTTTTTTAGGAGGAAGATACCAGTCAGTTTGAATTTGGACATAGGTGAAACAAGCCTCAGATATGCTCAGGAGCAGCACACTGTGGTGATGCTGCTGGAGATTCTGATAGTTGGCGGAAGAAAAGTTGTCCTTGTCCTAGTTTTGTCTTGGCAGACTTATGGCAAGTGACAAGCGTGTGTGTTATGCTTTTCCTTGGCACGCATGCCTTTTTCTAGAGGGTGTTCTTCAGGATTGGATTGATTATTTCTAGGCAGGTCTTTAATACCTGTCTGCTGAGGAAACAGTATCAAGAGCTAGAAGACTTGGATATATAGCTTCCATTAAACTTTTCATACCCAATTGCTTGATGCGCTTGTAGAAAAAATTCTCATAATTTAGAAGCAATGTAGGTGGAAATAATTCCATGACAGTCTCCACAAAACTAAGTGAAATTTGATTTATTTTTGAAATAAGCTGAAACAAAATTAACTATAATAGACTGGAATTAACACGTCTGTTCAAGCTGTTCTCTGTTTTTGGTGTTGCAAATGTCTGATTTTTTTTGTTTTGATTTATAGGTTGAAGACTTTGGGAGACAAATCAAGAGAAGCAAAAAAAAGCAGGCAGAGGTACTTTGGAAGATCTTAATGTATAGCATTGATGTAAATTTTTCTTTAACAAGAACAGTCTAAAAGTGGCTTATATATAAGAGTCTGTTACAAAAACACTTGCATATAACTTTACAGAATATTCTTTAGATAACAGAAGAGCTTAACCCTAATACTGAGGAAATACTGTGCTTAATAGAACCTTGATTGATAGGCCTAAGTAACTTCTGATGACTGTCAATCAGTTTATAAATGACTATTTAAATTATGTGAATATTCAATGTTATTGTAGTATTTTATAAAAGATTCAGGGTGCAGTACACTAAAGTGTAATTATTTACAATCTCTGTGAATCTTATGTACTAAAATTGTAATTCAGTTTTTTCAGTGCAAGAACAGAAATATGAGCCTTTATATTGTGGAAAATATATGTATAATGGAGTACTTCAATTATCTGTTTTCATCTCCGTTGCAAGAAGATTTAAGAGTTGTGGTGGTTCTTTATCCTCTGCATTCTAGTATATTGTTTATTCTTTCAACCTGTGTAAACTATAGGGAAAGACTACTTAACGTCTGTAGATGATGTCTGTGAATGTTACTTCTTCAAATAAGCTCAGATGTGCGTTAGTGTAAAGCATGTGCTTACTAAAACACAGTGTGTAGACAGAAATTAGTTTTAAAACAAGCCCTGAACAAAAAGTAAGGCATCTGAAATAAACTGTATTAAGTTCTGAAGCTTAATGCTTTGGATGTAAAGGTTTTTTAACAGAAAACTGGTTGTATTGATGAGCCACAGAAACTGGACTAAGAATGGGTGAAGCTTTGAATAAAACCATTTTAGGCAGCTGCCTCCTTTGTATGTTTCTGGTCCATAGTATTTTGGTTCATCTGATGTATTGTAAACATCCATCGATTTTTCAGAAAAGCACTGGGCAAACCAATTGGATCCACCACAAACAGGGGAATGCCAGGGTGACTTTTGCTTTGCTGATAAAGTTCTGGGACAAATACAGCTTAGCTTGATTGTAAGGATGTCTGAGAGCTTGTGGGTCAGGATCAGAGGAGAGGCCAGTAAGGGTGATGTTGGGATGAGAGCTTGTTACTGACCATCTGATCAGAGAGTGAATGATGTCTCCTCTAAACAACTTGAGGAATTCTCTGTATTGTTAAAACTCCATTCAATGTGGGGGCCTTTGACTTCCTTGACATCTGCTGAAAGGACAGCACAGCAGGATGCAGTCCAGGAATAGCCTTAGGAAAGCCAGATCTCACCTAGAATTGACGCTTACAAGAAGATGACCTTCTAGCCCTGCACTGGTAGAAGGCTGAACAAAAATAATGTGGCATTACTGATAAATGGGATGGATGACTGAGTGAGAGCAAATGTAGATGTTGTTGAGGTACTCAATGCCTTTGTTGCTTCAGTCCTCACAAATAAGGTCTCGTAGTCCTTTGTGCTTAGTGAAAGGAAGAGACTGATCACTAGTGGATGAAGATCAATTTGGAGAACTCAACCCATAAAAGCCTGTAGGATCATATGGGCCAAGAGGTAGCTCATGAAATTCAAGAGGTACGTATCCAAAGTCTTTCCCTGGGAAGAAAGTATCCCCTGCAACAATACAGACTGGGGCTGATTGACTATCCAGGAAGCAACTTTGCTGAAAAGATCCTGGGGATTTTGGGAGACAGCAACATACCTGGCAGCAATGAAAGCCAACAGCTTTCCTGTATGAACAAGACCCCAGGGAGGGGGATTGAGGGAGGTGATTATCCCCTGCACTCAGCACTCCCTAGACCACGTCTAGCTACTGTTTTGTCTTTCTGATGTAAGAAAGACATTGACAGCCTGGAGCAAGTTTAGTGGAGGGCCACCAAGCTGGTTGGGGTAGGAACTCTGTATACAAGGAAAGGCTGAGACTGGAGCTTGTTCAGCCTGGAGAATAGATGGCTTTGGGGGGACCTAACAGCAGTCTATCATTACTAATGAGGAAGTTATCAAGGAAGTGGAGCCAGACTCTTGACACTGGTACATGGTGGGAACACGAAAGGTGACAGGCGTAAGTTGAAACAAGAGATGTTCAGCCATGAAAAGGCTATAAGGAAAAGCTTTTTCCTCATGAGGACAATCAAGCAGGGGAACAGGTTGCTCACAGAGCCTGTGAAGTTTCTGTTTTCTGAGGTTTTCAAGTTGCAATTGGACACAGCCCTGAGCATGCTAGTCTGATCCCATAGCTGATCCTGCTTTGAACAGGAGGTTGCACTAGAGACAGCCTAAGGTCCCTTCCCACCTCACTGATTCTATCACTTTTCCTTGGTTTAAGAAAGTAAAAAAAAAAGTTTTCATTTGTGGTATTTGGTTGGGTTTTTCCATTCAAATTGTTTGGATGATGGTGAAAAGCAGTCTTTCTGGTAATCTTCCAGGAGATGAATCTTGGATGACGTCAAGATCTTCACATAATACATCCTTAGAAGTGCTGCATTCTTCATGTTCTTTAACTTATGATAAGTTGCCTTTATATTTCAAGCAGTTATTAATGAAAATGTATGCATTTAATAGGAGATCATTAGAGCATTGAACTTGCAAAGGTTCTTTAGCTTAGTATTTATTTTTAATGTAGAATACATTAAGTGCTGTATCTTTATTGAGAGACATATAGAACTTGTGTAGTAATGTTATTTTCAGAATGTTTCTGTCCAGTGTTTTAAGTTAAAAGAACGCTCATCTTTTGTTGCAGTTGTTTTTAATGGACATAGTCAAAAAGAGGTAAGAATGGGCTACCATAAAATAAGGGAAAAAAAATCCTAGCTTGGAATATTCTTGTAAGATACACTGTGTAATGCTTTTTGAACCAGAATTGACAAAATGTTTGTGAAAGTGAACAGTAGGGAATATTTCTGTGCTCAGCATATCTGTCAAATGCAGATGTGTGTGCATGCATATTTTATAACAGCCTTCTAATCATTAACAACACTTCTATATTTACCATTTGTTTTATAGAACTGTTCAGTGTTTGCCAGAGTTTTCTGCTGGACTGGAATTACTGAGCAGGTATGACCTTCCGTTTCTTTGTTAGTGTCTGCTTCCTATAATTTCAGAAAAAATGTATTAGATTAAAAAAATGAGAAGAAAATTAAGGTGTTAGTAATAGGACTTTTGTACGTTCTACAGTGAGTAGAGTAAGGGGGGGTACCAAATTATAAATATGTTAAAAGCTTGCCCAATCCCTAAGTGCTGTCATGTTAATGAAACAGAAGTTATGGAGGAAAAGCAACATTTGAAAGATGACTTTAGTTCAGGGTCTAATGCACAGGGATGAAGGAGACCAGTACTGAGGCCTGGCGTGTGGTTTTAATCTGATGTTTTATAACTCTTACATATTTGATACGGTTTCATTCTGTTATAATAGAGGCAGTATGCCTTTCATTGCCATGAAATGAAAGTGTATTTATTCCATGTGTATTTAATCACATTTTTTCTGAGTAGCAGGTGCTATTTGCATTATAAATTTCCTTTGTATTTTTATCTTTTTAAAAAAAATTGTTCTCTTTTTTTGGGGGGGAGTGGAGTTATGATTACAATCTTGTTATTTTTTTTTCATTTTCTGCTTGAGGCTTTTATGTGTAGTCTTATAAATATTGCTGGGTCCATTTAGCTCTTAATGGAAGCTAGCAGTTTAAAAAACATGAATCACTCTTTCTTTAACAGAAATTATTTCTTAATGTGTATTTCTTTCTGGTATTTACTGTTCTACCAAGACAACCACACAGCTTTTTAAACTGTTATTTCTGGTAGTCCCTGTAAATATAGGCAGAGTGGCATCCGTGAAATCCTCTTCCTTTGTAAGGGGAACACATTAAAAATATTAATTTATTTTTCTTCTCTTCAGATATGAAGATGCTTGGGCTGCACTTCATAAAGGAGCCAAAGATTGTGCAAAAGCTGGAGAGGTAAGAAAAAAATAACACTTTAAATATTTTGAAATGTCTGAATAATTTTAAACTGAAATTTTTAGTACCAGTGTACTGGGTTGACTGTGGTGACTAGATAAGCACCCACACGGCCTTGTTCACTCCCCCACCAGTGGGACATAGGAGAGAACAGGAAGAACAAAAATGGGAAAACTCACGGTTCAAGATAAAGACAGTTTAACAGTTGAAGGACAGAGGAAAAACAAGTGGTGCAAAAGCAGTCACTCGCAACCTCCCACAAGCAGACCAATGCCCAGCCAGTCTGAGAGCAATGGTTACCTTGGAAGACCAAACCCTTATTTTTTATTGTTGACCATGATGTTATATGGTGTCAAATATCTGTTTGGACAATGGTCAACTGTTCTGTCTGTGTCCCCACCCAACTTTTTGCCCACCCCTAGCCTACTCGCTGCAGGAGAAGGGGGGATGAATGGGGAAGAGAGAAAGCCTTGACACTGTACAAATACATTATTCAGCAATATCCAAAACATTGGTGTGTTATCAACGTTTTTTTGGTCAGAAATCCAAGACACAGCACCATATGGGCAGCTATGAGGAAAGTTAACTCCGTCCCACTTGGATCCGGTACAACCAATATAATGAAAAAGTAATGCTCCCTATAGCTACTTGGGGGGAAAAAAGCCAAGTTGCATTGTATTTTACTGTGGTTTAAAGATGGTGTTTGACAGGCAGCTGGTGGAATGTATCAGAATGTCCAGTTCCTCTTGTTTCTCACATCTCTTCCAGATTTGACGGCATTCAGCCTACAGTTAATATTCCTGAAGTATTAAATATAGATATTGTAAAAATAGAAATTCTGTGATCATGTTTCTATCAAGGTATCATCTAACAAGAATTATCTGAAGCTCTTTCTCCTGTTTACTGTCTGATACTTCAATTACTATAAAAAACATTGTGTGAGAGAATTTCCTAGTGCTTTTAAAGTACATTTCAATTGCTACATTGACACCTGGAATTTCTCGTCTTCTCTCCTTTTTCACGTAGTTGCGATCACTACTTGCACTTAAGCAAAAAATATTGATTATATTGGCTTACTGTTTTTCTGTGGGATGTGTTAGGTATAGAAGGATATTGAGAAGTATGACTTTGTGACAGTGACAAGAAAGTGATCGTAAAAATAAGACACATAGAGCAGTTCAGTGGACAGTTTTTGCACTCTTCTGCCCTTATTTGAAAGATTCTAAGTTAGCTGGAACTATTATGTTGGGATTGCTTAAGACATCTTAACATTGCCAAAAAATAGCAATGTAAACAATAAACAATAATGTAAACAATGTAATGTAAACAATAATGTAATGCAAACATTAAATAATATGATTCAGTGTAAACAATTGCCAAAACGATGTTGCATGTTACTTTAAAAGCACTGGAGGGGGCTGAGAAAGTATAGAATATATTTAGGGTTGGGGCATGTTGGTGGGTTAGTATCAGGGTAGGGCTGTTGCCCGACAGGAAACGACAAGGTTTGGCTTGTTTGGCTGAAAAGATTGAGGAAGTGTCTGTGCTTTCTCCTAGTTTTGTTCAGTTTTCCTATCCTGGAAGTAAAGTGACAAGTTGTGTAGTTTATTTCTGGAATGAAGTGAAAGAAAACTTGCAGTAAGCGCTACCAATGCATTGCTCTGCTGTTTTGGAGGTCTGCACCAGACTTTCCATTTTGAGCCCTGTTTATGGGGCAGAGAGTGTAAGTTGGGTGGCCATGATGCAGAGTAGGACTGAGCTGTGGGGTTCCCTGTCCTGGATGAAACCTTCACTTTGGCTGGCTGCATCCTCCCTGACTCTTCTGGTTTCCTTAGGAGTCTTCTCTTTCTCTTTCTCCAATGGATAAAAAACTCACTGCTTAATGTATTTTGAAGAAGTGTATTTAGGGTCAGAAGGATATAATTTTATGTTCTTCTTTCTCTTGCGTACGGCCCACCTTTTCCATGCGTTCCAGTGAAAACCTTCAGTTGTTAGAGATGAAGTTCTCTCTGCTAACTTTGTGTGTTCTACCGCTCGTGATGATTTTTTAGAAGATCTCTTAAATGACTTGCTTACAATTTTGTAATACTTGAAATAGTTTGCTTTAAAAATTGTGGTTCTGAAAGCAATGTGAGGTTTCATATGTATATAAAACCAGTGTAACCTTAATCTCACATAGTATGACTGCTTGGGAAAATTAGAATAAAAATCTTCCGAAAAAACTTGGAAATTTTCCATGAAATTCAGATGTTTGCTTTTGGGAGAATCCAAAATATGTATTGCTTGTGGTTTTTTGTTTCTTTTTTACAAAAGTAGAAAATACAAGGTTCAATAAAATAAGAATTGTGAAAGCACACAACACTGACTGTACTATATCAGACCTAAGGGTCCACTTGTCCAGTATCCTATTTCTGGTACTGGCCAGTAGCAAATAAACTACTAGTGCTGTCTTATTTTTAAATATTGAATAGAGAAAAGAAAGTGGAAATTTCAAGCTTTGCAGTCTTACCATGTTAAATATAGATGCTAGCTACCAGTTCCATCTACAAAATTGTCCTAAAAATACTTCTTTTAGATTATTGTAATTTTAGCTGCATGGAGTTATCTCTGGGCTGAAATGTGTTTCTGGTGTTTGCCCCCGTCTCGTGGTATTTTTTTTTTGTGTGTGTGTGCTTTACTGTTTAACTGATATAAATCCCATAACTCATTATCAAAAATAGACTTGGCTTTATTTAAATAAGGATGTTGGTCTTTTGAAGTGTTTCATTGCTCAGTGGGCTTTGAAATAAATTTTCAAACCTTGTCTGTAAAACAGGATGTTTTTTTGACAGAAGTAGGTAGCTGGAGGAATTTGGAAATGGGAGAAGTTGTCGTTCTAAAAGAATCTGTCTGAAGCGGGTAGAATTGTAAATCTTTGAGAACTTCCTTTGCCAGTTGCTCAGACTTTTTCCATTTCTGCAACTAAATTCTACAAAAACCGAGGAATTCAGAATGCAGATACAGCCACGGGCTGCAGTTGTGTGCAAGAGGAAGAATGGGTAATGGAACTAAGAGCAATACAACTTTAATCAAATCATCTCAAGTATCATACATAAGGGAAACATTTGTTACCTAAGATCTTTTGGTCTCTTTGTTTTTCATAGAATCTGACCTATATAAATGAAACTTTTAAGCAGTGTATCTTCTTCTCATTATACTATTGTATAATAAAAGTTAGGAAGACTCAAACAACAAAAATTGACTAATGTAGAAGTGTGTTCTTAAAGACTTGAAACTAATGCAGTTAAGCTTATCACAAGAGCAGAAGAGCAGGATTGTTATAAAGGCAACTTCTTTTAAAATGTCATTCCTTTTATTTCATTTTCTAGAGTATTTTGAATGTGCACAGTTTTCAGTTTTGTTGTTAAGATTAAGTTGGTATGACAAGCAACATTAAACTGTTATTGATCTAAATAAGCCTAACACTGCAGCACTGCAATGTTGTTATTGTGTATACTAGTGCAACGCTGCTGTCAAAATTTCAGATGTATTTTATGGATTTTTTAACTGTAAATAACATATTTCCTGCATTGATTACTGTATCAAGAAATTACTTTTTATCTTGTTTTCATCATTTCATGCATTTCAATATAAATATTTCATACTACAGGGGCTTTCTCAAACACGTATATTTACTTGAAATGCGCAAGTGGCAGTGCTATGGGCTTGCTATGCTGACCTCATGCTTGCAGATGCATTAAGTCTAAAAAATCAGTCAAGATGCTCATAAATAGGTACATAAATTTGCAAATACAGTAAAGAACCTGTTTGTTTCAGCTGGTGGATAGTGAAGTTGTGATGCTTTCTGCACATTGGGAGAAGAAAAGGAACAGTCTGGTGGAACTACAGGATCAGCTTCAACAAATACCTGGGTTTTTAGCAGATCTGGAATGCCTCACGGCAAGCCTAGGTAAGATTTTATTGACATAACAAACATTCAAGTCAGTACAGATGATTAGACTGAAGTTCGGCTGTTGTGAACTTCGCAATTATAAAATTTAATTTTGCTTCCCAAACACATCCTTTCTATTGTAAAACAGTAGTTTTAAACAAACTGGTTTTGTAAGAGAGCAAAATTAGTAGTGATTGCTCTCCCAGTAGTTAAAATGTTGTATGTGTCATTATTTGGAAAAAAAAAAGATATTGTGACAATTGTGTATCTTGGTGTGAACAGTTGAAAGCTGTTATTCTTGAAGTCTTTTTAAATTTCTGAGTACTGTGAATACTCATGTATGTAGTTGCTTCTCTCTGATTGAGTCTATGTCATTTTATGTAATAATTTGTTTTAAATCATCATTTGGCAGGGGGTGGGGGGGACAGGACGGAACACATGACTTTACTTGGCTTGGGACACTTTCAAGGCAGAAACTTTTTGTTAAGAGTAATTGTTGGTTCCAAACCTGGCTTCCATAGTTTAAGTAGGATATTCTGAAGTGATTCCCAGCGTTTTTGTAGGTGAAACTAGCAATGCTACATATTAAGGTTACCAAGTACCTCTTGTTGGTTAGACGGCTTCCGATTTTTATAACTTTACCAAATGTTAACCTGTTGATTTAATTTAAAAGATGAAGATATGGATAGATTAATGCTTTAGTGGACTACTTCCGGAAACCTCTCATACAAAGCAGTTGATCTGTTGAAACTGTTGAAAATGAAATTAGGGAAAATGTTCTGGCCTCTTAGTCTTTGAAAAGCTCTGGTGTTACTTAGCCTTGAAGTGGGGATACAGTATTTGACAAGTAGCAAGCTTTTCTGTCAACAGTAGGCCTCTTACCTCCGTGAAAATCTATTCAAGTTGCATCAAATTAAAGTTTTGAAAAACTGCTGTCTGTGCATGGGTTTTAGTAGCTAAGTTCCCCAGGGACTCTGCTTGTGCTATTCTTAGACCAGCTGGGAAGCATGCAGAAATTCTTCATGTAATTGCAGCTCCTGTTTTTTTGTGGGGTGGATTTGTGTGCTGGCATCTGATGTGAAGAAAAGGAGGGTTCTTTTCTGTGTTCAAGGAATAATTTTACATTCTTCTATGGTCAGTGGATATGCACAAATCAGCTTTTGTTCCTAGGTAGGCTGGTGATAACTTTGCTATTTCTTTCTGAACCGAGGAACATATTTCATTTTTTATTACAATTTTCTTATACCGCCTGGTTTAGTAAGGCTTTATCATGTGTGGTAACCATTTAATGTTGGCTTTTCGAAAAGCTCAGTTATTTTCTAAGGAAATGTCAATTCAAATAATGATTTATTTAAATACTGATTTTTAATATCATCGTGCACAAAGTGATGCAGTCCACTGGTAGACCAAAGATAAACAATGTAATGAAAACCTAATGGGATTGTCTTTATAGCTCATAACTGCAAATGCTATAAATCCTGATGAATTGGGCTTACCTTCCCATTCCTGATTTTACAGTTTTATGAACCAGAATTAATCTCACCCTGATTGTAGAATTACTTGGAGAAGTCCTTAAAATGTTTTTGATACTGGAGAAGCAGGATTTAAGGAAGCATTATGCAGTGTACCCGGGGAAGCTAATGAATTTTGGCTAAGGTTGTGAAATTTGAACCTCATGTGTCAGATTTCAAGTAATTTACCTAGAGATGTTTATTAATTCCTCCTAACCACTGTGAGTTTTTTGGAATTGTTTTTTTTTCTGATAAGTTTTGTAGAGTCTATTTGAAGATAAAGGTATAATTTATACCAAATTCAATATCTACACTTATGGAAGTGTTTTACCAGAAATTTGCTGTGATATTCTCCTCACTGTTTTTGGTTTTTATAACTCTGAACTTTCTGCTTTTCATAAATGTAAACTGTATTCACATTTCCAAGAGATGACTAATGCTGTGGCAGTGAATTTTAAATACAAGTGAAACATTCTGTAAAAAAAATAAATAAATGTGAATATAGAATTATAAACTGCTGTGTCCTGGGTTGTGCATTGAGATGTAATTTGGCTAATCTTCATCACTTCAGAAAAGTAATACTTCTGTGTTGTGACATGATATGCTTCTAATAAATTTATTAATGCTTTCATTTTGAAAGAAGATAGGGAACCCTGGCTGCTTTTGATAAAAGAAACTTTAGATAATGGAAATGAGCCTTTTTAGTGACCTACTTAAAATTCGTATGAGTCATGTACAGATTCTTCAGGTTTTACTGTGTACTACAAGACATTTTCATTTCCACTTTTTATAAAGTCCTTTAACTTAGGTACTCACATTATCAGTCATCTCTCACTTCAAGTGAAAAGTCTGTGACTTCATTTGATAAATTAATTGTATTACTCAATGTCTTGTAGCTGCTGTTGAAAACTTTGAAGAAAAAAATTACTCTCATGTAAAAGTGAAAGGGACAGTTATTGCCCTTTCAATGTCCAGAATCTGAATCATCACTTAAGCCAATTTTTATTTTAGATGTTGTAGAAAATATCTGCTTGCGGATATCTAACATACTTGTCTTCATATGAAATATGTGTCATGGTTGAGCAGGGGCATTTTGCTCGAATATCTGTTTTGATTTCAGCAAATCAATGCACATAAACCTTGATCCAAATCCAATTTTCCATTTTTTGATTTATTTTTTTTATGTCAAATGTTAAGCATCAGCTTGATATTGGTTTCAGAAAGGCTGGTCATGAACATAGGTGACAGATCTAATATAGGGTGAAAATATTTAGACTGTGAGGCTGGGAAGAAAATACGGCTGGGTATATATTCACAGAGATAAAAGCCATTGCTTCCTTACCTTTAATAAGTATTTTTTTCCAAGTATGGGTAAGATGAGTGTGTAAATCCATTAGGGAAACAGAAACTTTTTGCACTGCTTAGGGGAGGCATCCTTGTTTGTATCTTGAGCAGAAGGGCATGCTTTATTTTCAGAGTGTGTATCAAGTATGAAAAGTTGCCATTTTCTAGCTTTGCAAAATTCAGTGCAGTTTGTTCAGAGAAGAACAAGTATTTTGCATGAAAGAAGAGGAAAAAAAAAGAAGGCTTTGGTTACTTAAATAACAGTTTCTTTTTTGTTAGCATCTAGCAATTAATAGCTCTTGAAAAAGAGCTGGATAAATGTTTTATAATGCAGAAATCTACAACGCACATTCAATTAGAAGACTCTAGGTTTCAGTGGTTTCTTTTTTGTTTTAAAAATATTTTTAAAGTTAAAAGAACTATAAAAACTTTTACTATAAATCAGTAATGAGTTGCAGTTGGGAAAATGTTTAAAGAAAATAATATTTATTATTAATTAAAACTTTTTTTAATTGGTTGACAGGTTGTTTAAAAACTACTGATACTTTTCTTGCTTTTGCAAGTTTCATTGTTTGAGATGAAACAGCATTTATTGTTTTCTGAGAAAATCAGGAAAAATATTGGGCAGATGTATGTAAAACCAGGGAGTTTGAATAATACAGTGTAATGATACCTATGTTCAACGTGAAGTTTTATTCTTTTGTAGGCTCCAGGGCAGAATGCTTCAGTGGGAGAGGGTTGTTGTATAAGGCAGAGGTGTGTGTATGTATATATAAGGCATATAGTTTCATGTTGTAAACTTGGAAATATCTGTGGCTTGAATGCAGAAGGAAAAATATCCTAGTATACTTGCTATGTAGTTTCAGCAAAGAAGCTACTTCGGCTTCTTGTGAATGGCATGATACTAACTGGATTTAAGATCTTTTCTTTAAAAACAAATCAAAATTGAGAGCTAGTAGAACTGTAATTATGTAAAGAATTTTTTTCAAGTATTGCAGCTAAATTGATCTTTTCTTGTATATATCTTTCAATGCTCATTTTATTTTAAGTTTAGTAATCTGTGTCCCTGTTTGACCTAGAAGTAGAGAGAATTTCTTTGATCTAATTGTTTCCATCCTTTATGTTTTCTGCCTTTTTTGCTTTTAGTTCGAAAATGAATGAACACTGTAAAAAAAATTCTGTCATACTCCTTGGTGCCTCCTGTTGTTTTGGTGGCTGGGACAGTGCAGGAAGGCTGCATTTAAAGTAGGAAAAATTGAAAACTGTAATATTTTCTGATATACAGCCGTTATTTAGCTTTTCTAACAATTTTTGTACTACTGCAGAACTACAGGTTACATAGCTTTCAATTAAAAGAAATTTTATGTGGTAAATTTAAATTAGCTAAAGTTTAGAAAGAAAGTGTTTTCAGGAACAAAACTGTTTTTTGTGATTCTTGAGTTCTAGATAAATACTTCAGTACCTGAGTAGCTGCAAAACAGTGTACACTGGCAGAAGAAAATTCAATCTGATGTCATCTGATCAGACATTAGCATACTTTAAAAAAATTAAAACTAAGAAGTAAAGCTTGTAATAGTGTTGTTATACCTGTGATAGTGTGAGAAGTAAAGGCCAAACTAATACTATTGGAATGATATCACCAGAATAACAAGTTATTTTTTCAGCTGTCTAATAAATAATATTTCTACCAAGTGTGGCATGTAACTATACAGGAAAATTCTTAATGTAAAGGTCAATGGATTTTTTCCAGCCTCCTTAAAAATAATAAAAGGAGATGTTTTTCTCCTTCATAGCAATGCTGTTTCAGAGCGAAATGGTGGTTGAGCTGAAAAAGAAGTAGTAATCTTGCAGGTATTCCTTACTACATTAGCTGGCTCTCCGGGGCAGATTCATTCTAGGTGCCACTGTGAACTATAAACTGGAAATTAATTTATAGATTTCATATTTTTGCTAAATACCTTTTTAAAAGTATGAGCTTATTTATCTGTGAATATAGGTAAGAGCTGTTCCGAGCATTATCGCTTAAGTTTCAAAGTTTTAATTTTGGTGGCTTTTTTCATTTATTGAATAAATATGCAGCTTTGTTCGGAACTTGCTTTTTATGCACATATTCTCATTTGGGTAGAAGAGATATTAGTTCAAGCCATAGCTGATGCTATTGCTATGGAGCTAGTCTTCAGCTTTTTTTGTGAAAGGCAACTAAGTTTTCTTTCACTTCAGAAAGAAAAATTCTGAAACCTCAGTTGCAGTAAGGTGGGATTGTTGTCTTCTGGAGACATCTTAAGTATTCATTCCTGTCTTCAGGAGCACAGTGTTTTCTGCAGTTCCCACTAGAGGCTGCTCAAATGCTAGTGCTAGGAATCAGCTGCCCTCTAGAATTCATTTTCTTCATCCTCTTTATTTTCCTGCTCTTTGTTGTTGTCTTTTAATATTATTTCAATAGTAAGTACAGCAAAGCAGGTGGTGAGGTTTTTAAGTGGAAAAAAACGTGGTTGTTGATAGGTACCTTAGTAAATTATCTTGTGCCCTGCTGTGTTTGTGAATTTTGGAAATTAATAAGTGAGCAATCATTCTGAAAAGCAAGTTAGCATAATACAGACATTTGGATTTTAATGCACTCAGAAAAGTCCATTTTTTAAGCAAAAAGGGACCACCAGTTGTAACTGTAGTCATGATATTGCCCTTTGAATATGTCTGGATTTTGTGAGAGAAAGTAGACTATGTGGTACACATTAATTGTCACCTGCTTTCCCTCCCCCCCCCCAAGTGATCTGTGAACAGATAAATAATTTAAGGAAATCTTTTTTGATTATATTATTCATGTTTCCCTTTCTGATTATTGTGGAGCAGTACCTTACTTGTTAGGGACTAAAAAAATATTACTAAGAATAGGAGCAGAACATACGAATATGCATGCTAGGAAATTTGTTTACAAGGTCTTGACTTTTGCTTTTCTAGGGTGACCACTAGGATAGCAATTTCTAATTGAGTAATGGCTAAGAAAGTTGAAATTTTGTGTACTCCACAAAATTTCCAAAAAGGCTTGAGGTAGAATGCCCAAACCAGAATTGAAGATTTTGACTGATGCCTTCAACTTGCTGTTTTCTTCTTTTGAGTTAATTAACTTTAAATCACTTTTTTCTACCTTGAACTTAATAGCTCTTGTCTTGCTTTATGAAGATTGCATCTGTCTGTTACAGGCAAAGGTGAAACACAGCCATTTGCCAAAACTCATAGTTGCTTTAGTTTTTCTGCTATTTCATTCCATCGTCTGTGTAGTTCTTTGCATCAACAATCAAGTTCATACACTGCAACAGATTAGTGTTTCTGTCTCTGAACTGCAAACTCCCTTCTGTTCGTTGGTTGCTAAAATGTGATTTATCCTTCCTCCTACAATTTACACTCCTTCTGCTATAGGAGAAGTCCTGGCAAAAGGGTGAATAATAGTTCTGGATTCACACAGCTCCATACCAGAGTGACTAGCTGGTTAGAGTTTGGGAAAACAGTTTTTCTACTTTGGCATCCTGAGGAGAGACATGGAGTTCAGCATTAACTACCCGCAGGGAGCGTGGTCCTTTGATACAAGATTCACACGAGATAATTCAGGTCAGAAGGGACCTCAGGAATTCTCTAGTCCAAATTTCTACTCAAAACAGGGTGAGCTATGAGATAAGATCAGGTTTTTCAGGGCATTTCATAGACATGATCTCTTTTAAGTCTCTGAGCAATTATAGTTAAATAGGAAACTTAAGAGGTTTTGCATGTTTTTAAGTGCATGGGTATATAAAATAAGGTAAATCTAGAGATTTGCCTGTCAGTAAGCAGTCTGTCTTCAGAGTAAACTTTCAAAGTCTGTATTCTTCTATATTATCATATTTAAAAGTTAAAATTCTGCCAGTATGCTTTATTTTTGCTTAATTTGAATAATTTACATTAGTACTGGTTTTGGTCAGCACAGCTTTATTCCTTAGATTGGTACCAGGCAGGAAGGGCTAAATTGACAGCGTGCCCAAGAAGCAAAATTAAATTATGAATTCTGGATGCGTCTCTTCCTGAAGTATAGACCACAAGCCTGTGAGACCAAGACGCTGGGGAAAATAAAGTGGTTCAGCATCTTACTGCAAAGGGAACCTCGGATAGATTTCCCTTAAGATGGCTCTGCTGTCACTCTTTGCAATGCGATATGAACTGAGATTAGTTTATCTTTCTGAGCTGTTTATATATATGTAATTATTACCATGTTAATTATGTTCCTTTATGAATTCCTGTTTCTGTTCAGGTGGGTTGTCCATCTATTGATACAATTTGATATTTATATAAGTATTTCTTATAGCCCAGCTAGAGGCAAACTTTGAGGAAATGGAGAATCATCTATTGTGTCTTGAGGACCTATGTGAACAGTGTGAGTTGGAAAGATACAAATGTATGCAGACATTACAGCTGGAAAACTACAAGAAAACAAAAAGGTAAATAAAACAATTGCTATAAATATAAGCATAAAATATAAGCCTTCTGTGATTATTTTTTTCCTGTATATAATAGAATCCCTTTTATGAACAAAGAGTGTGTGTCTTTGGAAAATTATCACTACGTTTTTGTTAAGATGAAGTTGTACTTATTATTGTCTATAAACAAGTGGACTAAATGCTAGTGTTAATAAGCGCTAATAGTTGTTTCTTTTCATCCCTTTCCCTGTTTTTTCGATTTTTTTTTTTTTTTTTTTTTTCACCATGTACTTGTAAAGTTAGGAACTGTATTTTCCTCTATCTTTCAGTTCTGTCCTATACTATGAGTACCTTTCACTCTGTATGAAAGGTATTAATCCCCTGCCATTCTCTTACTTGCAAAAACAGAGCATTACTACTTGGAATCAAAGTTCAACTTGTAGCAGTATGTGTGAAAAGTCAGAACCTCCAACTCTTGAGGTGCATGTTTACCTAAAAGATAAAGTAGCAAGAGATAAATATTAAGAGCTTAAGTAACTTAAAATGCTGACTTTATTTTTTTACTGACAGTGTCAAAAATAACCTTACTGAAGGAGGTAAGAAGAGCAGTATGAAGTCCATTATATAAATGACGAAATGAGGAGTTAAATTAAAGCAATTTGTCAAAGACAGTCTCTGGCAGCCTGTGTTAGGGAGCGGTGGGTAGATGCAGATGCTGACAGACCTGGAGCCGGCGCTGACATGGGGATGACCAATTTACTTGATCTGTCCAACCAGGTGTCCTCCTGTTAGCCAGGGGAAGCACCCTGGCACCCTCCTCGCTTCTCTTGATCGCGGAAGCAAGTTTGACTCAGAATGACTGGTTTGGTTTACAGTCCTATTAGGATGTGGTGATCAAGGGCAGGACTGCACCAGCCAGCACTGGTCACATTTTGCATAGCTTAGCTGTTTTCTTCTTTCTTGACCCTCCTTTTGCCATCCTTGTAGCTCTCTTTTTTTTTTTTTTTAATTCCAGTCTCCTCTCAAGTAACCAGTCCACCCCTAATTACTTTTTCCGTATTGGTCCTGGTTTTGCTACTCATTTTGGTATTTCTGATACCATTAGCTAGGGAATCTTGACCTTCTGTGGTGTTACAGTTACAGAAGTACTGCTGGCATTGCAAGTTCTGCCTCCCAGAAGGTCCACGATACCTTAAAGGTCCCTCTTCAATTCTCTGTGAAGTTTGACTGTTTCTAACTTCCCTTTAACCATCTGTGAAATCCAACCATCCCTCATGGTGCTCTCTGTAGCTTTTGTCAGCTTCTTATTCTATTATCTGTCACATCCAGCAGTTTCTCGTGTCATGTCCTTTGGTTTTTTCTCATCCTGTTCAGTTAGCTTAACCTCAGGCCAGAGCCTCAGCAGTGGTTTTGTCATTTTCCTGCAGCCTGGAGATTCTCTCTTTCCCAAGCCAGGGTAACACCATTTTCTCTCTCTTTAGGAAGGGTCAACAGTAATCAGTATGGCTCATTATTCACTTGTTCAGACCTATTTAAGTAATTAAATATTTAATAGTAATAATTTCAAAATTCTAAATTTCTGCTATTTAACCAGATAACACACATATTTAAAATGTGCATAAAGCAACAAATTAACCCCTAAAATACAGTAATCTTTCTGAAGTTTTGTGTTGTTCTCTCTGCCATCCTCTCTCCCTCCCCTAGCCTCTGCTTTCAACACCAAAATAAGGTGTTAAACTGTTGCCTACTCTGCTTAGCAGCATCTAATCAGTTCTATAAATAGAATACTAAGCAAACTACTTAACGTAATTATAAGCTGATTACATTTGGTCAGATCTAGACAAAACAGGAAAAATGCAGGTAATTTCTGTTTGCTCATTACCACTGTATTTATTTAGGTAAGAAATTAACCACTAGCTCATTACTAGGACACTTGCCAACGTAGATACTTGAAGAATGAACAGCCAGTTAACTTAATGTGAGTGTGATTTGTTATGTATGTTTGGAACTCATATTCTGTCTTCCTCTCTTTAGTGTTTGGGGTTTTTACTGTGATACTAGCTACTGAAAGTATCAAGTGGGGGTTCAGGAGTCTATGCTCTTTCTTTAACACCAAGTTTATTTTCACGGAGTGAGTGATTTTGTGTTTAAAAAAAAAAAAGTATTTCCTGTGTTTTGACTATATAGGGATGAAAACTGAGATGAACACGAACTGTAGAAACAGTGGTTATTTTAAGCGTGTAACAAAAAGTAATTTTGTTATAAAGTCACTGTAGAGCTTAGGCTAGATAGAAGCTCCCATATTTCAAGTCTTTTGAAAAATCTTCCTGTGTGAAAGATTTAGAAGAAAGTGCTTTAGGTCAACATTAAACCTTTGAAATGCAGCTTATGGTAACTATGGGAACTGATTTTCAGAAATAGGTCTTCTATTAAAGACAGCGACTATTTCAGTTCAAACGGATCATTTTTTTTCCCTTTGTCATTGTGTTGAGTACTAGTTTCAAAGTAGATTCATCAATACAAGGTGTTTTCCACAGTATATTTCAAAGCCTGGTGTTTGAGGATTGAATGTTTTTCTGTGCGCTTATCTCTGGATTTTTAATATTATATTTTTTTGTTTTTAAATCTGTTGATCAGGTACCAGTACTGTTGTATGGAGACTAGATTCCACTCTTCTTTTCTCTAGTTAGATGCAAACAATTGCAGCAAGACTATGTTAGCATTAAATCATGCCGTTTTGTTTCCTGTCCTTTTCTCAATCAAGCACGATTCTTCTTCCCTTCCCTTCATCCTCCTACTGATGTACTGTTTCTGATTGCAGAAAACTCCTTGTGTCCCTCCAGTCTCCTATGGCAGTTCTTGCACTCCCAAGGCAGTGCACTGTGTCCTTTAGGAAGCACTGGCAGAAGCTCACTTTGGTGCCAATTTTTATGTGCATCGAATCGCAGGCTTATGGCTTAAGATAAAATGTTTCTGTCCTGAAGCTTACTTCCTATGAAGCTCTTACTACCATTTGTATACATTTCAGACAGGTCACCATTTCTTGAAAAATAGAAACTCCTGGTTATTTTATCATTTAAAAGGAGATGCCCAACTGCAACATTTTGTAGGAATACTTTGGAGATACTTGTCACTGGAAGCGAGTGAATACATTTTACTCTGTGTCATTTGACTTTAAACATACTCATCTGAATTTTACTTTTTTAGGATGTCTTGTTTAAGAATCCTTTCCTGTTTTACAGTACTTGTCTGTTTTGAGAGCAGACGTAGAAGGAAAATGAATGAAGAAATCTAAAATCCTGAGTCTGAAGTATACCCTGATGCTGGGGTATACTTCAACAGATGAATATCTAGTAGTATTGCAAACCTCAGTGGGACTAATTTTTTTCCTTTCTGGTCATATTTAAAGAAGTGCTTTACATGAAAATATGTTCTTAAAATATATATTTATTCCTAATTTCTGTATTTTAAAGGTTTATTTGTTGTCAAATAATGTGTAACCCCATGCTTTGGTAATTAGTGCAGTAGATGAGGAGTTGGACAAATTGTCATAATTCTTATTAGTGCATTGCCATGCCATGATGGTGGTTTTATGCTTGTAGAGGAGAGGAAGGATGTTTGATTCACTTTCTCATTCAGAAAGGTATACAATTTTATGGCAATTGCATTGTGTAGATTAGAAATGTGTATGTGAGAAAATGTCTTAATCAGGCACCACTGTTAAGTTTATTTCTTCTGTATTGGTTTTATCCCTCTTTCTAACTTCTTTCGGAACATAATGGACAGTAAGGATTGTTGCAGTTAGATACATTGGCTTAAGGTAGGCTTAACCAACAGAAACATTCAAAAAGTAAATCCCAAAAGCTACTGTAGACAATGCAAACTAGTCTGCTTTTTGAAAAAGTTCCTTCTAACTTGGGCCAGTTAATGGTTATTTACTCACTAACATACAAAAATATTTTGTAGTATTATTTTTTTGTTATGTTTTCTTTAACTCCTGCAGTATCACTGTAAAAAGCTGCCATGTTTTGTGATCTTGTTTAACCTAAATTCATTATTTTTTTTACCAAGGTCAAAAGAGAGAAGATGGAATGGGTAATACACTGCTATACAAAATCTTTTTGCCCAAAAGAAGACTTCTATGTCTGTAGATCTTGTTTAGATCCCATAGGTTCCCCAGGTTATAAGCCAGAACAGTACACCGTACAGTACATCATCATTAATGAGGACTCCCTCCCATCTGGCAGTGATAAATTTAAATTGTATCTTCATAACCCTTTTTAGCTTTACATGTAACTTATCCAATTATTTTTTTATATGTAAAAACTGTATCATTGTTGCAAATGTTTCAAGGAAATATATTTTTTCTTTCCAACATTAAACGTACTGTGAACTATTTCTAAGTCTCTAGCTGCATGTTTAATAATTCTCATCAAAAATTTGATCAAAGTAAGGTTTCGTGCCATATTCTTCTTGATCTGTCTTCTGATGGTATAGATTTTCAGCTTCTATACCTCTGTGTACCTGGTTACATAAACAGTGATTTTTGCAAGCATGGATGCAGAACTTTTATTATCTTTAGACCAGCTTTCATAGTAGACGTGCAGTGGATGACTGGCTTTGAGTTTTCGTTAGGCGTTAATTGTCTGACTATAAGTTTCTGTGCTCAAAGCAGAGTTCGCGTTGCAAAGATCTTTTCCATCCTGCTGTTCGTGGGTTTGCATACAGCACAATCAGTAGCAAGTGTTTTCATAGTGTTAACTGGCTGGAATTAATTTTATGGCCATCAGTTATTGCATTTCTTTGGACAGACACATGGAATGAGAATTCCTATTGATCCTGAAAAACGGGGCTTGCACAAGCTTTGGAAAAGTTCCCTTGATAATTGTGCTTCCTTTTGTGTAATTTTAGGGCTCTGAACTTCCCTTTGTTTGCAAGAACACTTGCAGTACAGTATTTTGCATGCATCAAACCCAAAGGAGCATGCTGCTTCATTACTAGTGAATTTTATTCCTGTCAGTGCTCCAAGTATTTGAAAACATTGGGCAAGACTGAATACGTAGCAGATCAAAGGATTGGAGGGGTTTTGGCAGTTTTTTTATGATTTGCAAAGTGTGAATATGCAGTATAATTTCTGTCACTTTTAAGTTGATTTAATTTTGCCCTTCTTTTGTGGTGGTTTTTGCTTGAGGCAGAGAGATAATGACATTGTTATAAAGAGATCCATTGCGTACCTTCTCCTTATAGTTTTGCTTTCTTTTGAATAGGCATATAGAAGATTTTTTCTTTGTTGGCTTTTGTGACCTGTGATTAAAGACTGAATGTTTGTGTTGGATCCTCTGCATCTTACAGCACCTTTTACTAATGTTTTCTACATACTGTTAAACATTATGTCAGTCCTGCATAACTTTTCTCTACCTTTATGTAGTGTTGGTTACTGGGCAAATCCTGTCAGTCTGTTAGTGCCAGCCATTCTTTGTCCAGATTTATTGTACAAATAATAAACAGGTGGTTTGGGACTGCCTTAATCATAATTTTCTACTCTCCCTAACCTCAAAACTGCATGATTTATCAAATTCATTCATTCATTGTGGCTAGTGGCAGAACAGGGCTTAGGTGTTTGTCACTACCATGCTAAAATCCATTCCTCTGCTTTTGGCCAGGGTACTGTGGCTACTCATAAATTCTCTCTGTCTTCACTCTCTTTGAATAATTTTCCTGAGATCTTTAATTATTCCTTTTTACTTAATCCCAAACCCATTTGTTTAAAAATTGTTGAAAAAAAAGGTATTAAATGCATTTATTAACAACACCTCTGTAAGGGAGGTTTTACATTCCTGTGTCGAAGTGATGTGTTGAGGATGCCTGTAGTGGTACAAATTGTAATTTCTGTCTGCCGCAATTTCATTCATGCTGTGCGGAACCACATTCAACATTTTAGGTAAAGAGTGTATATGGGGTTATAGGCTTTTTTTACTTCTTTGTTTTTGTGGACTTGTGGCATATAATATGTCACTTAGTGAATAAAGTTTGGCCAGTTTTTGAATACTGTAATTGTTTTGCTTTTAACGCTTACGGGGAAATTGATGGACAAGTTAAAAGGAGGTCTGGATTTTGTTGTGTGGCTGTTTACCAGAAACAGGTTTGCAGGAACCCTTTTTCTTTCTAGGAAAGACTAAAGATGGTGGAGTTGATGGTGGAGGTGACTTTTAATGGTGGAGCTGCTTGTACCTTCTCTTAAACTTCAGCCTCTCTTAAATTTTGTTGTAGCTTCTCAAATTTCTTTGTAGCTTGTAGTTGTTTGTAACTTCTCTTAAATGTCTTCTCTCAAATTTCAGCTTTAAACTTTGATTCCTAAACTTTTGGTTGTATGATGAAAATAAACTGTTCTGATACATGTATCTTTTAGTGAACTGATGACATTGCATGCCAAGATAAAAGTTCAAAAAAATTTAAATTTAAAAACGATTGGCTTTTTTTGAATAGCAACAGGATGGAAGCGTAAAAATCTTGCATCTGAAGGCATAAGTTTTTAGAGGGAGCTAAGAATTTATTCCGCATTTGAGATTTCAGTTTGGAATGGTACCGATGCTAAATGGCCTGTACCAGTCTCTCAGCAGAGGACAAAACATAATTGCTTTTAATGATTTCACTTCTACCGTTTTCTTCTGTTTTTAATGACATCTCCCTCATTTTTACGGCTATGATAGCACCTGAGACCACCTATGTTCTTCATCAAGATAAACTTTTGTTTCTTTTTTTGAAGCATCCAGAGAGAAATTCTTTCACTGTACCCTGAAACTGCTAAGTATATTAGGGTAGCGTTAATGTTTGCAGTTTCTGTTAGAAAATGTTGCTTTGACCCGTTCCATCTTCTGGAATGAAGTTGATGTAGAAGTTTTGCTGGAAGACACAGAACGACTTCAGTTATTTTTGTAGCTGCATTTGAGTATGGATGCAAAAAAATCTCTGTTGCAACATTATTTAAATTCCTTGGTTCTTTGTTCTCTTTTACTGGATAAAATTTCACATTTCGTGATGAAGAATCCTGACCTGTCTTCAGTGTTTCTTCAGGTAAATGGAAAACCTTGCCTGCTCCTTAATTCCAACAGTATTTTAGTAGTAGTTTTAGTTTTTATTGATTTTTTTTTTTTTTTCATTACTTAAAGGCTTTTCATTAGTTCAGTCTTAAAGATATTTCAAAGTAGTAGTTGGCCTAAGTGATCTGAAAAGAGTGCCCAAGGAATCTGGGTGAGGGAGAACATTTTTGTGTCATTGTCATAAATGCTAATCCTAAGTACACAAAAAAGTACTTCAGTTATTTCTGTGGACCATGCAAGTGATGTAAGTTTTGAGTTCTCGGGTTTTTGGCTTTTACTTCCAATGAAATCCAGAGGAAAGCCCCTCTCATGGCTTTTTAGCTTACTAAAGCTTGAATCAGGCTATGGAAGGAAACTTTTTTGGTATCATTTGGAAAACTCAACTGTACCAGACATAACAGGTGAAATGCAATATATCTCAGGTTTTGTTTTGGACTTTATTAGGTGCCAGAAATATTTTTAAATTAAACTGCACATAAGCAGCTATACTTTCTTTAAATGTTAATTTTTTGTTTATAAATAGTACTTACAGCTGAACATTCATAAACAGTCTTTCAAATTTAGTCCTTAATTCTTACCATCCATATGCTGTCTTGAGTTTGTCTTTTGTTTATGCATGGATCTAGTAGTTTGAATTTATTGGCTGTTACTTTCTGAGATAGTGTTATAAAATCATTCCTGACATTCATTTATTACTTTGTTATTTTCTTATCTGCCTACTCTTTCCTTGAAGACAAAGTACAGAACTGTCAGTTCTGTCTGCTGGCATCATTGTAAAGAATGTGGTGTTTCTGTGGTCTCTAGGTATTTAACTGAATTCCCTGGTGTTTTGTTACATTCAGAAAATTGATCTTAGTGTTACAGCCCTTTGCAAGATACAGTAGAACCTGAGAACTTTGTCTGTCTTTTGTTGAACAAACTAAATTCCCATTGATTTCAGTAACTCAAAGTGGGATGGTTTTGACTCCTTCTCCTCCCATATTTCTCTTTCTGGATTTATTTTTGTTTATCAATGATAACCAATATAATATTCTTCCTAATGTCCACCTCTTCTGCCCAGTGACTAAAGCAGGGTTAATTCAACAGTTACAAGTGCGGAATGGGAAGGTATTTGGGAATTTGTATTTGCCTTCTAACTATTTGTGTACGTTCTGGTCGTGTCAGTTACTCTGTGGGACTAGTTACATACTGTAGACAGTTTGTTTCGCCTTTTGTCTCCAGAATTGTATTTTCCCACCACAAACCCTGAAGCTCAACTTTTCTGTAAATGAAGAAGTTGAGACAACATGATCATCAGAACATTCCAGGTAACTTAAAATAATTCAAAAGACACATTCTGTCTCAACATAGCTTCAAGGCACTACAGTTTTAACTCACTTCAGAATTCATTGTACTTCTTGCAAATAAAAAAATTGTATAACAGGTATATGTCAGACTAAAATAGAGTACTGTGATTTTTGATGTCTGTATATATCCTTTTCCTCTATACCTGTGGCTCAGGTCTTTTTCGATGAGATATTTCAGAGAAGTTCTCAATAGCGTCTCTTGCATTAACAATGCTTTGATTTCATTTCCTTAAGTTATTTGGAACCATGAGGAGACATTATCGTCTGTGCCTGTTTAGGCATGGTGCATGAAGGGGTTTGTAGTCAGATTTACCTATGTCCATCGTGCTCAGAAGGGGCTGAGAATCTGATTAGTGTCTCTCTTATGGCGGCGTTAAAATATACCTGAATATCATCTTTGTCCTGACTTAAGTATTATCTTGAAGTAAGCAACTAGGCTTATACAATTGGGGTTTCGCTGACAATTGTTGCCCTTTACTAGCTGCTATCGTGTTAGTCATTTTCATCTGAATTTGAGGGGTATAGAATTTCACAGAGTAAGCCCCCCATCTATTTTATGAAAATAAGCAACTGGAAAGGAAGAGATGAAAATTATTGCCTATATGTGTGGCCAGACAGTTTTCATGGGCCTAACTCCAGTGTAGATGGAGCCTGTACAGCCTCTTGCTTCTCAGGAAAGAAGCTGGGCTTCATAAATTGCACTGCACACAGAACAAGATTACTTTTAAGGTGCCTCTGTGCCTTTATAGTCCGCGTATTTTAGCCTTTAGCCTGTTATTTTATCCTTTTTTTTTTTTTCATACCCAGTGGTACTAAACTTAATCTTTCACTGAGAGCAGGTATTTATGTTATATTATAATACAATTATTAATTAAGTACTTTCTTCTGAAAGCTTATTGTTAACTGTAAAAAAAGTAAAGAATATTCTTATTTGTGTAACTAGCCAGACTTGTTGGCACTAACCTAAAATTTAGTAGCTAAGGCAAAAGAGCGTATAGTCAGATGCCAAATAGTACATTGTATTGATTAGTGGTTAGACTTGGCAAGGGAGTTTCTTTAATCCTGGATAAATGCTGAGCAGCTCACACTGGGCTTCAAGAGCCTTCATGTGTAGTGAGGCTAGGGGCAAGGCACGTGTATGTTTTCTTTCTAATAATAATGGAAAGGATTATCTCATCCATCTGTGAAGTGCATGAATTTCTTTGGATGAAAATTCTGTAAAATCCAGGAGCAGTTTTCTGTGGAAAGCTTTCAATTGCCTTAAATGAGTTAGACAAATGGGGGGGAGGGGAAGGCTAGCCTTTTCTAGCGGAAAGCATGTATAGGGTAATACACGCTCGAGCTGAAGCAGTTGACAGAACTCTTCTGCTGAGATAATTCATTGTACTGCAGTTTTGTCTTCTAGTATGATGTTGTTAGTAAGCTATCCATCAAAGGCAGAGCTCTGCTGCTGTGGCTTTTGTATAAACCTAATGTGAAAAATGATCTCCAAGAATGAACAATTTACAGTAAAAGAAAAACAAATACAGAAATGTAATATATAGCATCAAAGCTGGTAATTTAATATGGCAAGATCTATAATAATAAAAGGCAGCAGTTCTGGCTACTCATACAGGCCTACTTCCAATGTAAGTCTTTCCTCCTGCTTGCCTTTTAACCTTGTTTTGAAGATAACTGTTATGGAAAACTGCTCTCAGTTTAATCTTTTTTGTTTTAATTACTCAAGCTAACTGCTTTTTCTGTTATGAAGTGTCTGTGTTCCAAATACGTAGGTTCAATGTATTTACTTATGCAGATAATGTTTTTTTCCAGATTCGTAGCAAAGACGTCGGAGGTATCTTCTTCCTTTCAGTTTATCAGTAAATGCAAAAATAATTATTTACTTACAAAGGGGAGGAAAAATGTAATACTTTGTAATAACTTTTTTTTCTGTATGTTTGTCTAGAACTTTGTAATTACACGTCTAGAAAATGTACAGATATAATCTCAAGCTATCTGTTTTTCATGTGTCTTTACAAGTCATAGTCTCCTTTCCGCTTTAAGTTTACTGTCTGGTTCTTACCAAAGCTGATGATGAACAAATTTAGGATTAAAATTTAAAAACTTCAAGTTTTTATTTGGATAAATTGATTAAACAAAAAAAAAATCTTCCATGTTGCTGATGCACAGCGTATTTTCAATTAGCATGTTTTTTAACACATGTTTCTAAATGTATGTTTTATTAAGAGTGTTGTGAGAAACCACAACATGCGATTGATTCATTCATGTTGTCTAAAATACAAAGAATCATCAGTCTTTGGATTTGAATTTGTATGAGGATACTAGGAAATGCAGATCCTTAGATTCCAAATCTGTATTTTTACTGTATGCTAATAAAGATGTGTTAAATTTTTCAGAGGTATGTGTTCTTAAAAAAAAAAAAGTTTTGCCAAATATTAATTTCCAACTTTCTTAATGAATGGTAATTATATATGTGGATATAGTGTCACCATCTTACTCCATCAACCCTAAAAATATTGGTGGATTTTGAAAGTGGAAATTTTGGGGTTTTAGGTGGCACTGAATATCGCTGTCAGTTGGTTACTGTATTACCATCTTGTTTGCTAATCTGTTTGAACACTATGACAGTAATTGTTCCGTCTTCCCCTTTGGACACAAGTGGCATAAGACCTCTTGATTTTAGGTGCAAGCAGCATAGTTTCTTTCCTCTTACTTTCACAAGATGTTTCCTCAGTATGGTTTTGTTTCAGTCTGTGCAAAACAAGCATTTCCTGTGATTGTTGTTTTCTCAACTAGTCTGCCATTATTAAAAAATAAGGAGTGCAACTTGTGAGAGTGTTTAAGAGTTTTGCAATTATATTTAGAGTACACAGGGTAGAAAAAAATTTATTAGGGTATGAACTTGTAAATCATAGGTGTTGTGAAGTAGCTTTTTTTCCTCTGGTAGAAGAGGGAGAAGCTAGCTTGGGAAAGGGATAGAGGAGAAGCAGGAAGGGAAATAGATACTCACAGGAAGTAACAGCTAATAGGCTTCTGTACTGTAGATCACACTATAGCTTATTTCCTGGTAAAGCACCCATTCTTTCAAAAACCTGTATCTGACATTTGGTGATGAAAGTGGGATGTTCACTGAAAATGTGGAGGTAATTGTATTCTCTCTCTTTTAGAATATTTTGTCCTGCTTAGAAAATAAATTGTTTCAGGCTCGAAACGGTTTTGTCTGTTCCTGATGCAAGAATAAATGCTGAATTACATCATCTGTTAGGGAGGAGAAGGAGTTATGGTATAGCATATGTATTGTGAAACAGGGTGTATGGTAGATGACAGTGATAACTGAAGCATGCTTTAATCTATGGACAGTGAATAGAATAATTTATCTTGGACAACTGTTGGTTCAGTCTTTTTAATTTATTTTTCTTATAATCACTTTTGCTTTCAAAATTCAGAACCTAACTAAGCAGTTGCAAGCCACAAACTGAAAAGATTTTTTTGGTTATAAATGAGGATTTTGTAAGGAAAAGGCCAGCATTCTGCCTTATCTGAACTATTACTTTTATTCTTTAGCCTCTAGATTAATGACAATTCACTACTCTGTAGCGATGGCAAATGGAGCATTTTGCAATTTCTTGAAAACAGAGAAAGTATTTCTTGGTTTTATAGCATTTGCATTCACTTGCATGATTACTAAAAGTGGAAGTTGTCCTGGTATGAAGGAAAAAATATACTATTGCTGTTGGCTTCATTTCTTAGCTTTCTGGTATGTGAGTATTGTGGGTTATCTGTCACTTTCTGTACTTTAAAATCCACTCCTCTGAAGAACATCACTATATGCCTCTGTTGCATTTGAAGTGTGTTGTAACTGAGTGAGTGATATTGTCAAATTTTTTTCCTTCACTGTTGCCAAAAGGATTTCGTATAGCATTAATGAAAATGGAACGCTAATTGTTATTCACTGTGCTATAAATTGGCAAAATTCTGCTAAGCAATGAATGTTTTATTACCTAAAGCCTTAAGAAGTCTTGTTTATTTTTGCAACAGTGTATCTAGAAGTTACGTGGCTAGATATAAATATGCAATATTTGTATAAATGTACATGTTTAGAAATTAGTGGTAGCCTAATTTCTAAGCAGGTTAATAGCGTCTGCTTTAGATAAACACATGTAGTAATATTATCCTTATATACAGTGCTAATCAAGTTCTTTGTTTTTATCTTTTAATGAGTCTTAAACCATGTAAAACATCTGTAGTTCCAGATGTAGTATTTCTACTAATTATTTTTTTTTAATTCTGCGTTTCTCCCAACAGGAAGGAACTTGAGACCTTCAAAGGTAAATTCTATTTTTAATTTTCTACTTGAACATTTGCAATAGTTACAGTAATTCTTCTATTAAGTAAAACTAGTAAGGAACTGTTCCAGTTCTACATTTGATAATGTTAATTTTATGTTGACCCAGCAGGCGGTTTATTTTTCAGTTTACCTGTTCTTGCTACTGGTTTCTTTGGGAGAGTCATAAGTGTGGGAAGAACACAGATGGTTCTGTTGTCTTAGCTAGGTTTCGGAGATTCTGTATCTAACTCAAGCCTTTCCCTTGGTGTTCAATTTTAGAAGTTAAGGGCTTTGTCTTCAACTCGTTGATGTCTTTTCTAACATGAATGTGTTTTTGACATGTGTTGCAGGCTGTTACTTGTTAGACTTTTGTCTAGCTATTTCTAGGAAATTTTCACAGTATTATGTTACGTCAGACGAATGCAATTTTTGCAGCTCAACTTGTTGGATGTACACAAGGATACATACAAATATCTGTTCTAAATAATATGCAATGGCTAGAAACTCTGTCATGTGTTATTGCTTTGTCTGTGGTGCATAGATGGAACACATTACCATATTCGGTAAATCTTAAATTCAGGCTTACTCTACCTACTAATGTTAATGTTTGATCGGCTTGACAATTGCTATTATCTTTTGCTTTGAATAAGGTGTGACTGTGGGTTTGTGACTAGGCTTTATTTATGAGAATGAAGTCAAGTACATTGACTTATGTCAATTAATTGTCTCTTGAAATTGAAAGAAGGGATGGAAATTTTTATCAGCTGCATTCGTTTTTGCCTTTTCAGATCATTACTATCTCATCTTTACATAATGCTAAAAAGGGAAAATAATAAAGCTAACATCAACAGACAAGCAACACAGATTATATAAAATGTCACTTTATCTGTAGCTTACCATAACAGCCCCTTTTTTGATGGATTTGACAGCTTTCAACACAGACTAGCTCAATATAAAGCCAAAGATAACACTAAGCTCATTCCGTTCCCAAGAAAGCAGCTACTTGATAGTATCTGATCCTTGTGAGAATAACGAATCCTGGGGTTTTTTGTTCGTATTTATTAGGCATTTTCAGTGAGTTTCTGGAAGCCAGGAGGATGGTTTCCAAAGTTATTTCTCTTGGCTTCTTGTTTTTCCAACAGAGATTGTAACTTTATTTGGGAATAAGTATTTTACAAAGACAATAACTTTCATGGAAGAGGAGGGTGTTGTTAGCTGTGTGTTGACCTTGAAATTTATACCAAACTAAGTAACTGGCTCTATAATGGATACAGAGGCATACAGATTTCTAATACTAGTTATGAAAGGCTTGTCTTGGGTAGACAAGGCTTGTCTTGGTGGCCAAGAGGTTTTTAGTTTACTGTAAAGAGCGAAAATTGCAAACAGATGCCAAGAAAAAAGCCAAAGTCTTTGTATGTTTCTTCACTGAAAAGTTCAACTGCAGTCTGTGGCTAATGCAGCCAATGTCAATGGGAAAGGAGTAAAGTCTTGTGCTGGAACAAGGAAAGGCCGGGTTAGAGGATACTCGAGGTCCGTTGATCAGTTGGTTCAAAAATGTCCAAATTTTTTCTACAATAATCAAAAGAATTGGCAGAAGCTATGGAAGGCTGGAAAAGCACAGCGTGACAGCTCTTTAAAAACAGGTATTAAACATCAGTCAGTCTAATTTCTGTGTTTTTTTGTACAATGAACTCATGGACAAGCTTGTACCTGACAGAAGAGAGAGGAGTAATAGCTAACAAACTTTCAAGAACAGTCATATCAAGCAAGTCTAAATTCTTTCTGCAAGATGACAACAGCATGCTTTAAAATAAATGATAGATACCATATTTTGACTTTGCAACAACTTTCACTGTCTTGCGTGACACTTTCCCTGGAAATTAAAGTTAAACTTCTAAAAAGCAGGTGCATGGATGATTAGAAACATATACTTGGAGGAAATGTTTTTTATGGCTTCTTGCTTACTAAGTTGTTCTTTCTCAGATCTGATGCTACTCAGAATTTTTGTTGTTCACCGAGATTGTGAAATAAAGGTGATCATTAGATTGGCTTCAGTCAGTCTTTTGCCAGCCTTTTGGACCTTCAGCCAATTTCTGAGTATCTAGCATATATTTCATCAGCTGATTAGGAACACGGAGAGTAAGAGCTTCCTGGTCATGAAGTATTCATGGTTACGTAGTGACAGATGTTTCAGTTCTACAGTAGCTTTGCCCAGTCTAACTCGTGGCTCCTTCTTGCATTTTTCTGTTTGAAGCTGTTTCCAAGGCTTACTAGATTTGTGCAGAAAATGATCTGTCATTAGATTTACTTTTGGTTGATGAAACATGCTGAAATAACTCAGTAGATGGCCATAGAAATTCTGTCACAGAAGTAAAAGGCAGCAGCAAGAGCAGGAAGCATGTCTAAGTTACTACTGTAACACAGTCATCTAAAAAGCAAGTACTTCTAGAGGTATATTACCTAATACCTTTTAAGGTTAAGGTAAGGCAGTATTAGTATCATTATGTAAAGTTTTTACGATAAGATCTTATCTTGCTTATGGCTCTGGTTTGCTATATTCAAGAAAGATTGGTTCCATCTGAAATATGTTAAGTAGTTGGGTAGACGATTCTTTACATTTTTATATTGCAAGTATAGACTACCTCCACAAGTGATTCATCCTTGTATAACTGTCCAGAGTGAAATGAGTTCATAAAATACGCAGCGTTTGGGGCTAGGAAAGAAGAACAGTTTGAAATACCTTTATATACTCTTGCATCTTTCAATGTGCAGATGAAACCATTTCATAATAGTAACTTGTTATTTATGAATTTGAATACCATATGCTAAAAAGTATTGGCTTACAGATTAAGGATGGTAAATGTGTTGCATAAAAATGTGTTTAATAAATATATAAATTCATTCTGTCTGAATCTGCAGAAATTGAGGTACCACAAAATCATTCCTTAAACATGTTTGCCAAAGGGAGTAAAAAGAGGATTGTATGCAAGTTTTTTAGTGTCCAAATGAACTCTCACGTTCACCAGTGCTGAGTTCTCGTGCCTTGCTCGGGATATAAAGTAAGTTTTACTGGAATTAAGAAGCTGAATGGTATAGTCTGAGGGTCAAAATAGCACAGCAGTGGAAACTTGAATTTAGTGATGGCATCCATCAATTTCACAACAAATACAGGAAAAAATATCAATTTTATATTGACACTGACCACGAGAATTCAGGTCTGGCTCACAAGGCAGGTGGGAAGCTTCACAGGTCTCAGATCTGCTTCAAAACTTTGCTTCCCTGGAGTTTTGTGTATGTGTAAATATAAATAGATATAGATACACGGGTGTGGTCTGGATGGATACCACTGTAAATTTGTGAAATCTTCAGATGTATAAACCTTAAACATTTTAAGTGCTCTTGCATACCTAATATTTACCAAAGACTTATTTTAATATTGAAATAAATTCAGCCTTCACATAACTAAACCAGAATTGTTTCTGGTTTCATTTAGATCTTCCTACTGTGTGCTCTAAGGTACAAAGTGGTAATTCATTGACCTGTTAAGTATATTCTTTGAGGATTCCAGGTGTCATCAAGACTCAGTGTATATACCTGTTTGCAGCATTGAAAAGTATTGAGAATCTACTGACGCTCTTGCTTGTTGATGTTATTACCTTCAAGTATCATGAAATAAGCGTGTAATTCTATTTCAAGAAATGATTGTTCCTACCTTTTTCACGTTTGTATTACAGATTGTACTCTCTTTCATCATGAAAAGTAGATTTTTCTTCCTTTTGCTTTAAGACTATTTACAGAGACATTCTCTTTTGTTGTTTGCTGTACCCATAGTGTATAGGGGCAGAACAAACCTCTCCAGTCTCTTTTCTTCTAACCTCAAGGGTTTTCTCTTACAATGTAAACCTAGCATATTATTTAATATTCTGTGATGCTGAGAAACTGAAGGTTAGAAGCTTTCCTGCTTCTTTATATTAAGCATCTCTCTCAGAAGAAGGCAGAGAGTGTGTGTGGTGTCCCTGTTGATACTGCTACAACAGTGGCATTTATGTACCCCAAGTGTGTGTGCGCACTAGGAGAAAACATCTTAAGGGTTGTCCAGTTGGGTTTTTTTAGTAATTTATCTTTCAGAGAGAAAAGCTCTCAAAGATGATAGATTTATGGATGAAAACATTAGGTATGCCATGTGAAGTAGCCTGCAAGTTTCTTCCTAGTGTGCATCGCTACCAATGTTTGGAGAACTGCTTGCAGGAGCTGCCTTATGCTCTGTGCCGTCCTCTCCTGGTTGAGGCTTATAAACCTGCTAAAAATAAAAAACCAAACACGTTCTGCTGTGGATCTTGGCAATTTCTTGCAATAGTAGAGTTTGTTTATTATTATTAGATATTTGTGTGTACATTTGGTTTTTCTATTTGATGTATTGTACTCTTAGATAGTTTAGAAAGGATGTGTATCACTTTCATTTGCACAGCTGAGAAGCTAGCAATTAGGTAGCAAATATGTGGTTATTTTCTCTTGATGGTTTCTCTTTGAAACCTTGTGCATTCATGACTGCACTGAGATTTGAAATCTTTCCACCATTCTTCTAGGCACATGGTAGAAATTTTTTATATATATAATTTTTTTTTAAAGTTAGTATTCCTTCTCTTTCAGTGCAGCAAGACTATGTAGTAAATATTTACAGAATACTGTTAATCTCTATAAAATGGAAGACTGAAGCAGCGCAGTGAGGTAGATAATGGAAAAAAAAATTCGTTATAACAGTAGTAGAATTGCCCAATGGTCATAGCATATGCTGCTGAGTTTAATTCAGGCTTTGTTAAAATGGGAACTGTATATGTGATAGATTTTAAAATTGCTTCTAAAAGTCCCTTTTTATTTAAAAAAATAAAGTTTAGGATGAAATGTTTTGACTTTATTTCTGGCAAGAAAACTAAAGCAATAGAGGCCATTTAAAAATCAGCAGCACAGTGCTTTTGGACAATGGAAGGTGGCAGAAACTTTGTAAGGGCAGATGCGCACGTAGCTTTGACTACTGAGTCATGCATATTTCTAAGCTTTAACAGGATTAGTTTCATTCAAGCTCAGGGAAACTGGTCATATGACCATTTTCAGGACTTTGATTTACAATACAACAAAATATGTTTTCAGCTCTTTGCATCAGAGATCTCTCCCAAACAAGTCCTGATAAGTTTTGAAAGCTTTATCAAAATGCTACTTCTGAGAAGGAGGCTGGTGAAGTAAAGAGGTGTTTTTTCTTGCTTTTCTCTTATAGATGAAGTCATGGGGTCACATTTGGTATGCAGATCTTTTGTCATCTCTCTTCATGCTTCTGTTGAAATTGCAGTTTTCCAGTTCTTTTATCAGTAGCTTAAATATGTTTGTATCTAAACTTTAATATCCTGTTTTTTTACTGTGCCTTCTCTAAGAGTACGTGATATTTGGAGCACTCGGTTGCCTCCGTCCTGTTGTTCTTTTTTTTTTTTTTTTTGAAATCTGCTCACCTCAACAGAGAGTGTGTCAAACTGATTATTTTTTTTTCTTCCAGTCTAGGGATCCCCTTTATGATGCTTTTTTCTCATGGCTGTCAAAATAAACAACAACTTCCCTAATCTTCGTATTGTCTTCCAGATGCATGGGTATCGAGATGCAATGGAGATCTTTACAGCTCGTGGTTGACAAAGCTCGTGCATTCAATGATGTAACTGTTCTAGAAGTTGTGCTGTAATTTTGAGCACACAATCCTTTATGTTTCTTCTGAGCAAGAGTAGATGACGTTGTGGTAGAAAATCATACCAGCCACATGGAGTTCATTTACTTCAACATTTCCAAATATACTAGGAACATTCAAGGTGTTTCATTACTGCAAAGAATTTTTTGTTGACAAACTGTGTCCATAACCAAGTTGGTTAATAATGAAAGTTGTAATTTAATGTTGTATTTTGTGATTTTGCATTTCAATGACTCATTTGAATAGGGGAGGGAGGATGTCTTTGGTTGGGTACCTCTTCTAAAACATGCTGTGGGAGACAGGCAGTGCTTCTGCTATGAGTGTTTCCTGTTTGGTTTAGAATTTCTTTAGGTGACCATGGTCAAAAACTTCAATGTTTAAACTGTGTAGCATGGATATAAAAGAATTCAACTCTTATTTTGGCATACCAGGAAACGGTTGGGAAACAACTGCATAATTCTGTTGTAATAAAGCTAAGATGGAGTTAAAATTTCAAGCATATTCAACTTTCAGGATTTTTACTCATTATTTTGCTATGAGCTGAAAATATTTTGATAGATTTCTAGTTAATAATGTGTGTTACTAACTTCTTTGCCATCCAGGCTATGGGAAGAGAACCATGCAACTTTGGATGGCCTGTATTGTCTGTGTCAAGAATTGACCAAGGCTCCCATATATGATAACCATTCTCTTAAGAATAGAAGGGTGTGAGACTTGAGCACTGCTAGTCAAACCTCGGGTGAAAGGCAAATAAGTTTACTTAAGTCTTCCATTATAGTGCAATAGCATAAGACAGATGGAGAAGAAAAACAAATGATAAAGTGTCCTTATAGCAACCTTGCTTTTGATTTTGCTTTTTGTGTTTTCAAGTTTGCAGACTCTCACATTTGTATGATACTCAGGACACGTTTTAAAAGTTTCTATGTCTGAATCTAGCTACTTGTAACTTCTGTCCTCCTTTTTGCCTTCATTGAAATAGGTATGGACTTCGAGTCAAGCCTCTTAAAAAAATAAAATAATAATAATTTTTTTTTAAATCCTTTTAAATAGAGAAATTTGGGGAAAGTTCAGTCTTGGTCTTTTACTGATTTCAGTCCTCCCCTGTAAATAATTGAATCTTTATATGTCATAGAATGGTTCAGGTTGGAAGGGACCTTAAAGATCTCATCTAGTTCAACCCCCCTGCCATGGGCAGGGACACCTCCCACTAGACCAGGCTGCTCAAAGCTTCATCCAGCCTGGTCTTGAATGCTTCCAGGGATGCAGCAGCCATAACTTCCCGGGGCAGCCTGTTCCAGTGACAGATATTGGGGCAGATATCACCAGCACTGAGATGTAAAAGCTTTCAAATGTACATTTCTGTAGCCCACAGGTGGATGGTGCTGAGTTGCACACATCTGATTGTATTGGACTGACTTAATGATATACTTTCAGAACTTGTTCTTTGTAAGAATACATACCCGAGAACAGTGTAAGTTTTCAATTTTCTGTCTTAACAGAGATTGCTTGCTTCTTGCTGACCCCCTAAACGTGACACTTTTTTTTTTTCTGTTGACAACACTATTCTATTGAACATTAGGTGTAGTTGAAAACTTATTAGCTGCCTTTGACAAGACAACAAAACATTTGCTGGATTAAGTATTATGTCTGAGGTGATGCAAACTATAATGGGTAGTATCTTGTATATGCATTTATTTTGCAGATGACTGGAAATAAACTCTTTGCCTATTAGGTAAATGTCTACAAGTGTCAAGTCTTCAGGACAGACAGTATTTTCTATACAAGAAATACAACTTACCTTTCAATAGGAGGAGGGGAAAAATTATCTGCAATTCTGTCTTGAATAGCCACATAAGAACACTGTTTCCCATTATGCTGTGCCAAAAGGTGGACTGCACTGTCAACTGGATTAGTAATCTGTTACGATGGGTAATTATTTACCCTCTGCCTGTTTTTGATTAGTTTTCAATTCAACTGGTGAGGGAAAAACAGGGCTTCATTGATAGTGGCAATACAGACTTGGGTGGATCTTGATCAGTCATAAAATGGCACCCATTTCTGAAGTGGTTATGGGTCTGAATTTTCAAAGCTGTAAATAGGGAGTAGAGTTTCTAAGGAAATCTAAATTTTAGAAAGGGATGCTATAGAGATACCAGATTATTTATGGACAAACTAGATAATCAGATTTCCTTGGAAAAAATACTGTGTCCCCTTGCAACTCAGCTGACCGAAGATAGTTTTTCGTTTTGTCACTATTTCCACCCCAAACCTGGTTTAATGCTTTTTTTCACTTGTTAGTTATGTGTTTTGGCTGTAATGTAACTTTGTGTGTTACAAATTTGATAGTGCTGTTTGTTTGTTTGTAATCTCTTTGTTCAACTAGATCTCAGGATTTGATATGATGGCTGTCACCCTGCTAATTCTGACTGAGGGAGAATGGAGGCTAGGGACACTTTTCTTTTTTTAAAAAATTCTGGTTCATCTACATGCATTTTAAGAGAATCTTGGTGGGGTTTTTTTTAATGTGGCACCCTTATGCTCTTTCATCCTGCCTTATGTTGCCTTGTATTTTGAGGGAGCTAGTTTGTTTGGTTTTTTCGTATTCCAGTGTTGTTATAAGTCAAAAGCCCTTTCGGAGGTCAACAATTTTGACATCAGTGCAGCTAAAAGTGGCTCTTGGATGCGCAGGTACAGCTCCTGTCGAAGTTGGCCCTATGCTGGAGTCGGCCTTGCAGAGTCCTGGGTTTGTAGGGAGTGGAGGAGGCCAGTGTAACAATAGAGATTTTCTGTGGCTATTGCCAGGGTGAATAGCTAACTGTGTAGATAATGGGAAAAAAGTTCAGGGGAACGTAAGTCCTGTCATACTCTGTTTATGTAGAAAAGAAAGCAATAAAAGGTGCAATATTTTAATTGTGTCTAATGTTTAAGTGATTGATGTGGAAAAAAATAGAAGCCTATTTTTCTGTGCAGCTGTAGCTTGAATTCATCCCTTAATTACCAAAGTTCAGACTGAAGGCAGGATTATCTCATGATTATTATTATTCTTTTAATCTTTCCCATATATATTTTTGGTGCTGTTTTCACCAGTGAAACAAAACCGATTTTTGTAGGCCCATGCATTCTTGGTAATTTTTCCTCTAATGATGATGATTAGAGACGTATTTGTTATATAACTTCCTCTCGTCTGTACGCTGTGTTTTGAAAATTGTCATCAAGGGGCTTTTTAAAATGTGATCTTTTTAAGTAAAAGAAAGGAATTGTCATGGTTATCATGGTTTCCGGCAGCACTGCGCACCCTCCTAAACTGAAGAGGTAACGCGTGCCAGCATTCCAAATTCTAAGCAATGCCTTACAATTTCTGAAACATAAATGCACCGTTGTGTAACTGCAGCATCACCATAACCAAAGATTCTCGGTCATATGCTCTTCCTGTGATTTTTTTTTTTTGTAACTGTATAACCATTTTTTGAATTTTTGATGAAAATGTAGTCTGGATATGTAATACAAAAAATTCATTTTTCGTCAGAGAAGACTGCTCCTAATTTATTTCAAAATCACATCCAAGATTTTTAATATTTTATGTGTGAAGTAAGAATAGTATGTAATCTGGTTTGTGGGGTATCTGAGCTAAGCCACGTTAAGGAAAAATACTTTGAGGGGAGAGCCTTATGAGCACTGCCTAATAAAAAAAGAATTCAGAACCCTTCCTTACCTTTTTCTTGCTTCTAAATGATTTTCAGACGCTTCCAGCTCTCTGCCAAATAGACACATGCTGTAACTGCGTGTCATCGGGTGATAACCCGCCGGGAAGATTTCTCTCTTTCTCTCACCCCTTTATTTTAACAGCATGTGGTACCTTCCTGAATACATGCGTGCGTTTCTGGTACAGCCCAGCTGCTGGTAGCTTGTGTTCAGGTTCTGGAAGGGCGCTGAGTTGAAGTATCCATGTGTATGCATCTGTGTGCGAGTGACCCATTGAAAACTGGCAGTCGCGGTATTACTGCTTTGAAAAAGCAGCCTTCTAGCATCGGTCTTTGTTCTGCATCAATGAAGATGCACATCCGTGGAGCTGCTTGGTAACTGGAGCTTTCACTTGACCAGTACAGTGTTTCTTTTTACTTGCTTATTTCTTACTGCCATGTCATCTCCGGGAGCCACTGAGAATACTCAGAAGAATTCATGTAGGTGGAACTTTATTATCGTATTTATTATTTGTCAGCTTAATTTGCCGAGCTAATGTAAAATGCAACATGCAATTAAAGTTAGCTTAATTAATTTCCTGAGCTACCACCATTGCCTGATTTGTAAAGGGTGTGCTATAAATGAGAGGTTAATTATCAACTTGATTTAGCAAATTTGAAAGAAATAGTGACTTAGTGTCTATTTTGTCAGAGCTTTTGTTTATTGCTTTGTTTTTGTGTGTCGCTTTGCATTATTGTCAAGGTAATATTAACTGGAATTAGTAAAAGAATACAAATACACAGATACCTTGTTAGCTAAAATTCAAGCAGACTTGTGTAAGGGTGGGGTGGTATTGGGGATGAGGGGAGACAGAGAATTATTATCTGAAGATAAAAGACAAATACGGAATTCATTAGTATTGATGTAGTCATGCTAATTCTTAGTTTCCTTCAGATAAAATAATAAATAAATGATAAAACTATCTATTTTTCAATGAAGCAATTAGTGTTACTTACATCAAAATGGGCACCTATGTCATACGAAACAATGTTCTTAATAATGCAATTGATAACGTTTTTATGCCATTAATTTGTAACTAATGATATTTAGAACTGTACATTAATTGAAATAGAAATAAGACGTGAATTTCTGCTCTGATTCTTTTTGTGTTCTTTTATATAACCACTGAAAGAGGCTTTTTTCTGTTACCGTTCATGTGGATTTTTTTGGTTGATGTCCAGAACAAAAAGATAAGAGTAAATTGAACTATTATATTATTTTAATAACCTGTTGGAGCATGCCTTTATCAAGGGTCCACCTATGAGTTGTTATTCTGACTGCTAAATTTGATGTTCGGATTAAATAACAATGTAAAGTTCAGTTGACTGTTTTGATTTAAATAATGCATCTGGTATGGGAGAACTCTTTATGTTTGTATTGATTAGAAATACTTCACTTACCAAAATAGTTGTTTGCTATAAATCTAGACAGAACCATTGACTGTTTACTGAAAAATGGCAAAATTTACCCTCTGTTCTGCTAAATGTGGTGTGACCACTTTGCACTCAAAATTGTCAGCTTTGCAAGCAGTATATATACTACTGGTATAATCCATTTTGTATCTTTAACTACTTTGTAAATATTGACAGAAGTTGTCTTTTTTTTCTTGTTGTTTCCTGAAATTGAAATGGAAGTATGGTGAATTGGGGGCACAGCTGTGAATCTTTCTTCTTTTCCTTATTTGCAATCATATCCTGGACAGTAGAATATGTATGCAAGGTGGGGGCCAACCTTGAAATTATACTTCTCTAAGGAAGTAAGAATATGGAATTGGAGAATATTTCTGAAATGCGAGCTTTAGCAGTATCAGTCCTCCAACTACTGCTGGGAAGAAGCAGCAGTAAGTAGAAGCTTTAGTATCAACATTAATTTTGGAAAGGTTAGCACCTCTATAGTAACGAGGATTATTCTAATGGGGTTTTTAAATCACATTTTCTTCCTTAGCTTGGTGACAGCAAAAAGTAATGCAAAACTAAAGATAGGCACCTTGTTTTAATGATAATCTGTTTGGTCACTATCTATGTAGTCTGAGGTTAATGACAAATTAAGAAATACTCATCTACCTTTTTTAAAAAAGATTGCTTCTCTCTAACAAGATCAGATATAATACTTTCTAGGGTGCTGAAAGACCAAATTCTGTAGGCTCTTGCGGCCTGTCACTGCATCTTGGTGTGAATGAATTTTTGAGCAGTTTTATAATGACAGTATTCTTTGGCATGCTGCTTCTATTTTATTGTATGTTAGAAATGTAAATCTAAGTGCAGACATTTCATCAGTTTGATTTGTAGCAAAATAAAGGTACAGTAATAGATTTTATGCTTTTTATATTTCTCCACATGGCACTGTTTCTTTCTATAGTGGTACTATAAACGTAATACTATTCTGGTCCTTACAGTGTTCAGAAATAGTAGAATTGTTTCAAAAGCTGCAGTAGAAATAATTTATTCCTTCCTTATAGCACGTCCTTACATAAATCTCAATCCCTCCTTTCATAGCAGTGTGTTATTAAACTACTTGTTCTGCTTAGGTTTTAATGATGCAGAGAAAGGGCAAAAGGCTGAGGTGTGCATGTGGGCATGTTAAGAATTCCAAATGTTTCTCTACTCCTGGTCACTAAATGGAATAAAAATGTGGATATTCTGGGAAACAGTTCTGCCTGTTTTATTTGTGAGCGTTAGGTGTGCCGTGTTAAATTGTATCAAGGCATTAGAGCTGAAACAGTACAAACATAATTCTTCAATTTTATAGCTAGTGTGGCTTCCTTTTGGTGATTTATTTATTTTTACTGAACAGGTGAAATAATATTTTTTTGGAAAATGGCATTGAATAATAAAAATAATGAAATACTTTAAAGTGTATGTATGTAATATTTCTAAATTGCGTTATTTCCCATAGAGTGTGTGAGTTAAGGCTGAAAGAGGTTAAAAGGCAGTTTTGACTAATTGAACACATTGTTTCAGTGTTCATCACTTGGGGTGCTCCTTGGATTAAGGTGAAATAGAAATCTTCTGGAGGCATCACTCAACCCTTTTTTCCTTTTATGTCGAAGCCAACTAATGCTATTTTGACATTACATAAATGAGACTTGGTCAAAATGTAGTTTGCCATGTCTCATTTTAAATCAAACAGAAATGGTGCCATTTATAGGAATAGGTTTCTGTCTTAGATTATTATGTAATCAGTCCGGACCTCATGCGCCAACATGTCCATTGGCTCAGGAGGGTTTTAACTTGGATCGTAATCTTAAATCCTCATAGATTTATTATCTTTTCTCCTGTTATTGAGCATTAAAGGGAACAACCCACGCTTCATCGAGAAGACAACTAAAAATACATCAGTTGGGTTTTCAGTGTATCTTGTGCATTCACATGGGTAGGAAATGGATCTGGTGGTACTTGATAAATTCAGGTTTTGTGGCCCACTAGTAATGTGTGAATTGCAGTTTTGCAGACTCAGCTGTCCTAAGCCTTAATCATAGGTGTAATGTAACATTTTTAAAGTCTGTTTAACCAGACAGCAGAATTAAAAGGGTGGGCTTTTCACCTTTGTTTTAAAGAGCCCTAGTTAGTTGTCTGTGCCGTTAGTCTTGTGTACAGGGTAGCTTGTGGCACTTGCTGGAGAGCAGGGTCCTCAGGAAGCGCCTACAGTGTCAGTTTCTGACTCTAAAACCCGATGTGACTGGAGGAAGGCTAGCCACGTTAGGGGTTTGGGTGACACATGTATTTTCCCTTTTTGCTTGTTGGTACATATTTAGAGGGTTTTGCTGCCAATCACTTAGTATCTGGTTCTCATCACACCCAAACGTGTTTTGGATGCAAAGCTGTGGGAAGACTTGACAGAATAGAAAGCCAAGTCCTTGGTTTTCAGCACATTTGGGGAACCATAACTGGCATGAAAGCTTCCGTTAGTTACAGGATGGAAAGAAGTCTAGCAGAAGTAGTTCCCCCTCCCCCTTCTCCCCACCTCCCACTAGAGTTCAGGGTGCTTTTGTACCACTGAAGATTTCTCCTGCATGTCACTGATTTTTCAGTCTAGTTGTCTTAAAATTCATGAAGTAAAACTGAATTTGGTATATGGAAGAACTGTGGACTAATTCTACAACAAAAGAGAAAACAGAAAAGGTTTTATCTAGCACAGACCAAAAGGAGGATATATTTTATGTCATATCTCGTATTTTGGAAACTTTGAGGATTTCTGAGTCAAAAGAAATCTGACTATTTTAGAAAGAAAGTTGTAAAATGCAAGACCATGTGTAAAGTTATTTTTAATGAAATATTAATAACATCGTGCACAAATTTCAGAATAGCCAGTATTGTTACTGTATAGTCCTCTTCAAGACTTCAGCTGAGGAGATAATCATCATAAGACGTTTTGATTTTAAGGTACTTTAAAAATAAACTCTTTTTGGATTGCCATTGTGAGTACTGTGGTAATTTTAACATGTATACTACTGCTTTTTGAATGAAAGATAGTCCAGTATGCTTCTGCAAGCAAGGTATTCTTTAAGTCTGATGCTTATGCTTAAGAAAGATACACATTTTATATATAATAAAATATGTGTGTGTATATATATATATAAAAAAATGGGTATCTTCCTTAAGCATAAGAAACATATATATATGCAATGTGTATCTTCCTTAAGCATAAGAATATATGTGTCTATATATATAAAATTTTAGGAAACACTTACTAGGTCTGATTCTGTTTTGACTTGAATGTTCTGTATATTGTTTAGGCAGCAGCACGAGTATGAAGGTTAACTTTTGAGAACAGGTGACTTTAACAGCAGTTGTGAGGATAGGTGACTAACAGCAGTAAAACACGCAGAAAATAAAAACAATTGTATGGATTTTGTCCTCTGGTATTTAATAGCAAGCCAAAAAGTTCTGCAAGTGACAGGTTAGAGAGAAAATTGTTTAGGACTAAAACAATCCCTGTCATTAAGTCGCACTTGGGAAATGAACTATTAAGACTAATTCAACTGTGAACAAGATAAATAACATCCAAGGATGGATCAATCATGAGATTTCCAGTGGGCAGCTGCAAATGAGAAGAGGTGTTAGAGAAACAATTAAGTTATGGGAAGAGAGCTTATGGCAAAGAGACTTCTACATGTAAACCTGTGGAAGGAATTAGAGAAAAAAAATACTGAAAGGCCAGTGTGTGTTGCGGTGGGGGTTTTGTTTTGTAGTAATTAGTATGTCTCCAGCTAGTAGTTAATTGTGTTAAACTGTTCTAGTATTAATTCGGCAAAGAGGCTTTCTTAAATCCTATCAGCACTGAAAATACTGTCTGCCTATGTTGTGATACTGTTCAGTCTTTTATTTTGTCTAGCGTCAGTTGTTTTCTGACTTACCCTAGTCATCAAATTACTGTGAAGGAGGAACATATGAGTATTTGAACAACTTTAACTGAAATCTGTTGGGCAGAGAGGTTTCTTTCATAAGCTGTTGGTTTTATGAGTTTCTTGGAAACTGCTCCTCTTCCATCTACAGAGGGTGAGAATTAATAGCTCTGTGGTATAAATTTAGTCATTGATGACTAACCCGAAACTTTGTTATATAAATGTCAATTTTGCCATGTTCTGTTAGTTGGATCCCTGTTCCAGTGATGCCCTTACCCGTCGTTCTTAGTTGCTAGTTTGATATAGAAGGCAATATGTCTGCCGGCTGCTGGCAAAGGCTACTGTAAAGAGTTCTGTATAAAGCCACAGGATTGTGTATAACCATTAACTTGGTTCAAAATAACAAGTCTGAGAAAAATGTGGGAAAGCTTTTTGATTTTATCATTGCCAGAAGACTTAACCACATCCCAAGTCCCGAACCCAATTTGGATTCCTCACAGATGACGGAAGCTCCAAATACCACTTACTGACTTTAAAATGCCCTGACCTCTAACTCAGTCTGGTCATTTCTGTGATGAATGTGCTTTTTTGTATTCTGAGCATAGGGGACAGGGTAAAATTTGATAAAAATAATGAAAATATGTCTGACCTGTTCATTTCCTTGTTAAAAATCAAATATTCCATTAAAAAAAAATCTCTTATCTAAGGCAAAAATATGCTGTTTTACCCTTGATTTTCAATCCTATGCAGTATGTGATGTTTTCTCAGTTCTATGTTTTACTGAGCTCTGTGGAAAGCGTTAGATAACTTGCATAAACATGAAGTTTCTGTACAACGTAGCATTGTTTTTAGAAGTGCCTGCCTTTTTTCTGTAAGTATGAGTTGCTGACTTCCCTCTCCATTTGTAAATGGAGCGTTAGTGGACATCACTGTGATCTCTTATGTCATGACCTAAAAAGAAAATTTAAAAAGCTGCATGCCTTCCCTTCCAGAGCTTTGGACAATTGCCAGAACTTTGCATTAAAGCCCACAAGCAGTGGTACTAGGACAGTTTTTGCCTTAAAAGATAGGTGGAGTTATATGCGGATCACCGAGCTAGCATCATTAGCAGGATGGAGACAGATTTGCTCTGACAATATAATGCGCTTTGCAAGCTTCTATTTTAAGAATTCTTTGCGCTGTGACTTTTTTAAGACTGTATTGGACAAGTATTTTGTTTCTCTTAGGAGTCTTACACTTCAGGAGGCTCCAAGTTCATACGCACATTGTTAAATTCTGCAAGTCAAAAGGCTTGCATGCTTAGAGAAGTATTTTTCGTGACTACTTTTTAACATAGCTCTTTTATATTTCGTAGTTCAGCTGCTTCATATGGTTCTTTTGTACTGTTACCCCTTGGATAGGTGCAATCCAGTCTGTGTAACACTTGAGAAATAATTTATTGCATGACTTCTTATTTCATCTCTTTACAAAAATCTTGGAGTGATCTGAAAAATCTAGTCTTGCATTCATTTTCAGGATGAGTGGAGCAGGGGCAGTGAAAGTGCAAATGGCAGGTCTGGGTGCTGCCTTACTTGATAAGCCTCAGATCTGACCTCCAGATCCCTTCTTGAATGAGAAGATAGCTCAGTTCCTGGGCTCTGACGGTTATTCTTTTTTTTTTTCTTTTTTTTTTTCTTTTTTTTTTTTTCTTTCCTCTTAGCATTGAAATAAGGATATCATTTGTAATGACTGAGTAGTTGAGCAGCTTGTGTTTTGGGAGGCAGGGAAGGAATGGTATTCATTTGCTCTATCAGTTTATGTAACCTCGGTGACTCAGTGGATGTATATTATACTTCCAGTATCGCTGATTTGACAAGTTGACTGCTGCCTTTCTCTCAAATCTGTCAAATCTGTTCCTATAGGTGAATAAAGGTGAAGGGTGAAATCTTTTCAACTACCTAGAACTTTGGAAGAATATTTAAAACAAAATTAAAAGTGAAATGCCCTACGTTGATGTCTCTCTTTAAATGTGAGCAGAACTCACTATCTCCTGATCTAATCACAAGAGATATTTCCAAATAGAGAATCATCAGATGTGACCTATACTATGATAGGGTGGTTCACTGTAAATATGTGTTCTTCGTTTTACCTCGGGATTTAGGAATAGCATTTCTTGATTTAATTTCTAAATACATCTTACTACATGTGCATGCTTATAAAATACAATCTCTCTCAGGCTTTTTTCTGATTTTTTTTTTTCACCCCCTAGGCTGAGTATCATCATTCAATTTACTATTTAGAAACCATTAAACTGGTGTTAGAAAAAGCAGGCCATCAGTCTTTAATAGCTGCTGATATGATTACAGTTTTCACTTTAAAAAATGGATTATAATAGCAGTATGCAAGTATATAATTTCTGACCTATTTTAAATGGTAAATGAAAACTGCTACCTTGCAAACTTCTTCAGCAAAATGCAATTCATTCTAATCCCCTAATACTTATGGTGCTCATATGTGAAATTATTCGTAATATAGTGAATACAATGCACTTATACATCTGTCTGTTAAAATTGATGTAGGAGTTTTGCGTCTCTCTAGATATTCTAATGTATAAAATTAATTCATAAAAATAAATTAATGAAATATATATACACATATATTTGAAACAGATTAATGTTGAAAAAAAAATCTCTTGTTCTGAATATATATAGACAAATTAGCATTTTACAGGGAACCTGATAGTTTGGATTTTTAGTGAAAGAAAGGAGGTAATTAATGCTTCATGAAAATCTGTAATGTTGTATATATTTTGTGGTTGGTTGTGAAGAACGTATTTCTTTCTTGAATAATGCACCAGATTTACCAATTTTATTATGAAAATACAGTTTTGATATATTATCAAGTCTCAGTGCCTTTTTTTTTTCTTCCTTCTGGACTTTATGGTTAGTTTCATCTCTGTGATGCAGCCACTGTTTGATGTTGATACTGCGTTTACTGCATATATAAACACATGTATTGTCAAGGGAACTCGTTTAATAAATAAGACACGCATGAAAAATAGTTTAAAAGGAATAATATCAGCAAGCAGGTTTCAAAATGGGAGGCTTTTTACCAAATGTCTACAGTTTTCATAGAGCATGAAAAGCTAATAATGATGTTACTTTGATTCCTTATGGATGTTTCAGTTCTCTTTAGCCTTGGATAGTCACTGTTATAAACAGATTTAAAAGTTTGTAAGAGAATCACAATAGGTTGAAGTTCAATGCTCGCCGAACACCTTCTTGGTATATCATTCATTCAATCCAGAGAGAAAATACTTGTACCAATAGAACAGGTATGCCCCCACGGTATTTCTTGGTTGATTCCCACCCCCAGCTCAAGCCTTGCTTATAATGTCTAGTATATTCAGGAACAGATATCGAGGGTGGTGTGCGTACCAGATGCTGTCCCTGCTGTGTTTCTGTTGGAAGAACTCATAGCCATGATGCTCGTCATGTTCCAAAGGTCTATTGTTAGCCAAGCTCCAGGACAGATCAGATTGTTGCTGTGGCGCTAAGGTCTTGCGAGGAGTTTTTTCTTTAACTGCCCTTCTTGCCTGTCTCGTTTGTGTTTTAAAAGGCATCCCAAAGTCTGAGCATCAAATGTTTAGATCCCATAATATTCTTTGTAACACACTTCCGTCAAATTTAGTCCTTTATTTCAAAAATAAATTTTGGTCTTCATGACTCAGAACTAAATTTTCCCTGCACGAAACTGGTGTAATCAAATGTGGTAACATCTGTTGGAGTCTACAGCATCAGCTAAGAGATGAGAAATATTCTGCCTCAATCTCTGTTGAAAGCTTAAATCTTAAACTTCAAAATTTTATTTCTGTGTTAGTATCAAATAAAAATATTGTTGATTGCTCTAAAAAGGAGGGAATAAATCTCTTTGCCCATGGAAATTGGATGCTGTTGGGGCTGACAAAGCAGATGTATGATGACAGGAAGAAAGAGAAGGAAACAGGGCAGATATAATGGTGCCCTGAAGGCAATGTTTTCCCACTGTCATGCCGAATGTGTTGTGAACAAATAATACATATTTAATAAAGGCCATATTGTGTTCTAATGATCTCCTCTAAAATTAGTGATTGTTCAGCTTTTGAGAGGCACGTTATGCAAGCTTAGATACAAAAGTGAGGAAAAATTGGATCAGTACACCTTTGCCTACCGTTTATTTTAATGCTTTAAAACTCAACAGTTCTACTATTTCAGAATCAGTGTGCGGTTCTGTAGGGACTTTTTGAATTATTATAGATACGGATGGCTGTACCTGTTGTAAAGGTATAGCTTGTGATTTTCGTTGCTATAGAAAATGGCACCTAGTGCTGTTTGAAGAAATAGAGTAACAGTTAAGAAATTTAACTTTTTCAGAAATCAGCTGCATGTTTACAATACACAGGAAATATGCATGCATTTTGTGAGTTTTAAAGTACTCGTGACTAATTACTACTAAAATATTCTAAAGAATAAAATTAAAAAATTAGTAGGGCCTTATACATATTCAGGAGATAAGCAAAATATTATAAATTAAGTATTCTGTATTTTTAGTTAGCCTAAAGATGCATGGTTTTAAAGTGCATACAAATGGCAGAAGTTGATTGATAGAGATGCCAGGGGAATTAATTCCTCATTTTATACTGTATTGCAGCACAGGCACAAATAAGTGCTTGCTGTCCCAAGATGTGGCAGATGTTGAAGACTTGTGTGGCATCCAAGCACTGGAAAAAGAGAAGGTGGGAGGAGAGGGTGAGAGAGACATTTCAAATAGCTGCCTATATTGAAAGGAATGATCTCATAGGAAGCGTATTTCACAGGTTCCACAGTCCTAATTATATTGACTTCCCTCTTCAGTCAGCCCCCTTCCTTTTTCCCTTCCTCCTTGAAAGTGCTTTTATCAGTTTCCTGAATGTCTGCTTTTATTCACTCCTCACTGTCACTTTGATGTCTATACATCCTTTAGGTGGGCTTTCTTTGTTTGCTTGAATAAGGTACTGTATCCTAGGTGTCATCTGTCAGTTCATTTTTACTATAGGCGTAGGGTTTAGTCATTAATGGTCGTGCAGTGTGTGCTTTCTCATTCACTTGTAATTGTTTCTACAGTCTCTTGGTTTTTTGTCTGGTAGAGTAGCTTCACTAGTGTGTATTTCTTTGGTAATAGCTGATTTTATTGCAGTGGCTTTTTGTTCTTGCTGTTTGGTTTCAATATGGCAAAGCCTTCTGTGCCTCTGTTCTAAATTTCTTTCTCCTGGCTAGTATTGTTTTTCTCCTCAAACTTGTTTAATCCCTACCAGACTGGAGAAATACAGAATAAAGGGTCACATCTTATTTATTAGCTCCGTTTGGCAACCTGAGTTGTCAGTTGCCCTTTCCCTCCACCCGTGCCCCATCTTCACTTCTCTTACTTTGTATCTCCTTTCCTTTCATATTTCTCTCTTGTTTAGTGCTCCACTGAGGCATTAGTAACATCACACATCTGCTCCATCCTCTCCCTGGTTTGCTGCGTGGGTATCTCTCTCTTTGTTATATGTGCGTTGAGGTGTTGGGCAAAGCAACGGATAGACCTAGTAAGTCTTATACTGCTTTAGTGATAATGATTTCTCCTAATAAGAAGCAGGTGTAAAACTGAACATCAAATAAGGAAGAAGTCTTATCTGTTAATGATGCTCTTTTTATGAGGATACAGGTGGCCTAGTTACTTAGTTATGCTAACCAGTGAAACTTGCCTAGCTGTATTTAATCCCAATAAATTAATCTGTTAATCTCAATTAATTAAATTAATCTATTAATCGAAAGGTATTAAGATCTTAGGTATTGCACACCTGAGAAAAGACCTGCTAGTTTTTTGCAGATATTCATTAAACCAGCCTAACGCAATACATGAAAATTAATGTTGTAGTCACTTAAATCAGTTTGATTTGAATAGCAAAATTTAAGGAATCAGTTTATCTGTTAACTCCAGGCTAAAGCAATATGAGCACCTGCCTAAACTGCAAAACCAGTTTTGATCTGCATCAAGGGTGAACATGGTTGGTGTCAGCTGGAGCTGACAATATGGTGGCTGTTGGTTTTACACCTGATGTAAATTCTGTGCTGGCTGCAGGAGGACAGGTGGTGGCTGATCCTCTTTAAAAAAACAAACACAAGCCCACAAACCAACCAAAAACCACAAGAAGGGTTTCTTCTTCGTAATTGGTCTAGAAGAGTTACTTTTGTACTTGACCACCAGTGCTTCCTTGGTGTAGTTGTGCCAATTTGGTCTAATACCATAAAATCAGGTTTATTCTTTGGGGGAGTGACTTTGCCAACATTGATGCACTGGTTGTCTTTAAAGACTAAGCATGGTAAAATCTTGAATGTCAGAGCGAAAATGTGAAAAATACTGATATGTTGTGACCTGGTAGTTTCCCTTCCTAGCAGTGCACTAATTAGTGGTTACCTTTTGGAATACAGAAATCCTGGAAGACTTAAAGCATGAGACATTCCTCAGGGTTGAACAAAGCAAAAAAAAAAAAAAAATAAACCCAGCTAGACTCTTCTGTTGTAGTTTACAGGCTGTGAGGAAGGTAGGCTTTTGGTTTTCTTCCCATCTGCCTGTGCCACATGGGTTGTTCTTCAGATTTTGTCCTTAAATGCTTTTAAAAAAGATAGACATGGCAAAGTTGCGGAAACTGTTATGAATTAGCAGTAAAATTATGGGACTGCTTTGACACTGTATATAAAGATGGCCTTTTTTCCACCTTCAATATTTAAAGTTCCAAGTTTGAACAATTTAGAACAATTCTGCTAGAATATGGAACACAAATAAGTCAGCAAGCCAGTGCGAGCAGATCATATTGCAGGACTCTGTTTTTTCTCCAATACGATTTATCTTTTTAAAAAAAGAAAATAATCCAGATCATCAAAAGACTTTTATTCTTACAACTGAGCTATTTAAAGACAGCTAGTCTTTTGCAAGTTGGAACTTTTGTCTTGTCTGCTCTTTTTGTTAAGATCTGTTATTTCTGAGCTATCGACCATTTATTATTCTGTAAAAAAAAAAAAAAATAAGCAGCAAGTGGAATGGTTTTGAGTACGTGAAAACTAGATGTATGAAAGAAAGCTTAAAATGTTTAATTAAAAATTTAAAATTTGATATCCTTGCTTTAGAACTGACATACTGAAAATTGCCTTACCTCTGAATCACAATCCATGTCCTAAATTGTTTTTCTCTTTCACATAAGCTATTTTGTTTTTGAAAATAAAAACGTTCAGTGGAAAGAAACACACTGATATATATTTCTTCATTTATCATGAGATGCCCCGTTTCTTGCTATATAATGCCTTTCCATAATAGAAGATGAGGCATTTCAACTGTGAAAATATGGTCACACATTCTGAAAATATTTTTTTATATTCAGCTACGTTTTTCTATTTGAAACGTAGTATGATTTTGTTGTTGTTGTTGTCTTCCTTTTATTGTGCCTGTATAGCTGTTACTGTCCATTTGGCTGAATTTAAAAGCAACCCATTCGTTGAACAACACTTTTGGAAGAGAATATTATAATGTAGTTTGAAGAGATCTCTCTTACAGTATTAAAAAAAAAAAAAAAAAACAAAACTGGAAAATACATGCAATTGCTAATGTTGCAAATTAGTTTTACTAGTAAATAGCACTTTTAGAACTTCATTTTTAAAAAGAAAGATGGCATCTTTGTTTTGCATTTGAGAATAAATAGGCATTTTTAAAATAAACTTGTCTGGCATTACTGATTGTCCATGTGTAATGAATATGTAGGACTGCATGTATTTTAAACTTCCCCAGATGGTAACGTATCCCTAATAGCTGTCAGCAAATTCGTCCCCTCTCATATTATTTTGTGGAAACTGTTTGGACGCTCCTGGATGCTGGTTTGTTAGCAAGAATGGTGCTTCAGATCTCGTTTTCCTAATCACATCAAGCAAAAGTGTTTAATCACCACTCAGATTTCCAAAGGTGGTCTGTACTATGACTTATTTTGGGATGTTAACTGAACAGTGCTGAGCTGAACTGGATTTGTAATCTAATGGTCCTTTATCTTCTTGTTGGCATCTAAGAATGAAGAAGTAAAACCAGTAGTAACAGGATGAATTAATAGCATTTTTTTTGCTTGTATTGTACTTTTTTTGACAGAAATGGAAAAGGAAATAGACTAAGTTGTCAAGAAAAAATAAATACTTCAAGTATTCTGTATGTGCTACCAATGATTGGCTTATGGTCTTTTTAAAATATTACTGGTTATAAAATTTTGACATCGTAGACAAACCAGGCTTCTACATGAGGAAGAGATATCACTGGTGATCCTGCAGTTCTGACTACTGGGACATTTAGGTTTAATTTGTAGAATTTTTTCCCCTGTTATACTTAGCTTAAAATGGAAAGAAATTGAAAAAAAAAAAAAAAAATGCTTTCTCCTGTTTATTGCTTCTGTAGTTAATTCCTGGTCCTTTCATATTTATTGAGACCACTCCAGACAGGTAGACACACGTGTTTTAGCATAAGTACCTCATGTGCATCTTTGGACATAGAATCTTTTTGCTGAAATAAGGGAGATATTTGTTGCTTCTTTAAAGTGTGAAATTTGGGCTCTGTTAAAAGCCACATTTAAATCTTAGTAACCAGGCCCTAGTGTTCTTAACGCTAACAGGAAAGCACTGCTGATAACCAAGAAATAGATCTTGCAGTTGATTGCAGTAACGCTCACAGGCTGTGTGCTTTCAGAACTTTAGGTTGATGACCAATTCAGATGAGTGAGGACTGATGATTTGGAATGCTTTCTGGCATCAAATACTTAAAGTATAATTTGAATTTGCAAAATGCTCTCCTTCACTATTGAATGAAAATATTTTAAGAGTTCTGATGGACATAGAAGTTTCATCATTGTACAGTGTTATTTACTGCACATTTGTAAAGCACATCTGTTATCAAAAGTAGCTTGCATAACACATAGTGAATGCCTTACCATATGGAAGAGACGTAGAAAAAATCAGATTCTCTTTCAATTGGATGCATAATTTTTTTGTGTAAGGTAAGGGTTTTTTTCTGTTTCTGATTGAGCAATCATTGCTTATGTTAACCTAAGACTTGTATTAAAGTATGTCTCAAAAAAAAAAAAAAGCCCTCCTCAACTCTAAGATATGTCACTGTCAACGTAAGATAAATCGGATTAGACTGAACCGTACTGAGACTATGAATCCACAGGCTCTGAAGCCTGTAGGACTCTATCAGGCTCTAGCCCTCCTTCTGGAGAGGGAGGTATAAATTTCATGTTCAGATCAGAAAACTGCTTATTCTGAAAACAATATATGAAGTATAACCCTCATTTTGTTTTAGCGAGTAGGAAAGAAGACAATAATTTGTTCACCTTTAGTTTTTTGAGGCAAGATCTAGTTACACACTGAATGGCATTGTTCTGCTAGTCTGCATATCTGAAGATGGTTATTTGGGTGAAAAATAGTTTCAACAAAACAAGAGTTTGGGGCTTAGTGTTATTCTTAAGGACACGTAAATGCTGATACCTGCTGACTTACTTGCCATGTTATGGAACCCACATTTTCAATATGTGCACAATGTGTTCTGACAGCAAAACAGTGTCTCATAATTTATTTATGTACCTACACATGCACATAATTTGATCTAGAAGGCAAATATCTCAGAGTTGTGCAAAGGTTAGGATTGGCACTGTTCTTGTAGGAGCAGAAGCCATTTGCCTGTCTTTGAGAGCCTTCCAGTTCCAAAGCAAAGGTGATTATCTTTTTGGAAAGGAAAATAGTAATGAAATTGTTCGATAGATCAATTTGTACTCAGATGATGGGATGTTATTAATCTTAGTTGGGACAGTTTCATGGACTTGCGCAAACCTGAATTAGAATACTGCAATGCCGTGGTTTCTATTTTAAGTGCTTTGGGTTTAGATTTGCTATTGAATAGTTTTTCCATTTGAAAATGAGTATTTTGATGTGAGACAGAAAAAACCAGTAATTGGAGAGTGTATGCATTAAATACAGCTTTTCATGACAGTGGACTAGTGCTGAGTCATTTGAACTGTTTGCAAGTACCATTTCCTCTAGTAGTGGGATTTTTCCGTAGTGTATGGGTAGATTTTTAAAGCCAGATTGTCTTTACAAATAAGCCTATATGTCCTGAAGATACACGTGACATTGTTAGGTTTATTTATAGTGAAAATAAATACTTTGCAGCTTACAAACAGAATTATTGTTCTTCCAGTACCATAAATGGTGGACTTACAAGGAGGCAGGAAACAAGCACGTAAGCTCAGATGCTTGTCAGTTTGTTTATTTTGGACTTAACTTTCCATGCTAGGGAGGTTCAGTTTAATGTTATCCTTCCCTTGTCACCTTTTCTTCCCTTTCAGTTGGATAGAAATCTGACTAAAGGAGAAACGAGGGAGTTAGAAGACCCCCTTCCTAACAGAGCCTGTCCTGGTGCCAGTTGAAGAGGGTTTGTGGTACTCACATCCCACTGGGGTCAAGTTGCTAAATCCTGTCTTCTAGAAAGACAGATATTGTCACTTAGTGTGCTTGGGACCATAAATGAAATTGAACCAGGGAACTGGTGAATTATAGATTCGTTAACTCAGAAGTAGTCGAGTATGCGCCTGGAGGAGAGGATTGCACACCACACCACCCCCCCACTCCCCTAAAGCTTTTGCTGTAGCATTACCATCATTTGCAAGACATGAATTTGCACATCTGAAGGTAGGAAAACACTGAAGCAAGTGTGGAAAAAAACCACTAATGTGCTGTAGGACAGTATATCTGTGATGATTTTGGCTATAGTTAAAAGCAATTAAAACAATTCTAAAATTGTTTGTGATTTCCACATTTTGCAGGCGTGAAAATTTGCCTGCTCTTAACTTAAAAAATTCAAGAAGTAGGCAAATACACTCAGGTTTCAGGATGGGTTTTTTTGAGAAATAAAATGGCCAAAAGCATTCTTACTGTTTCTGAACAGCAGCAGATCTAGTTCTAAGCCGGTACTCCATTATGCTGCTGTGGACCACTTTGCAGAGGAGTCCTCAACCTGGTGTATTTTTAAGCTTGCAGAGAATAGAGAAAGGTGAAAGCAATCAAAAGAATATAACGTGCCATATGGCTGCTATGTAGGATGTTCTTGCAAAAAAGTACAGTTAGGCAAGGCAGGAATTAAGCTTTTATATATAACTTCAGCTGCTCTAGGCTTGTCTGAACCCCTAAATTAATTACGATGTGGGTTGTATTAACTATTTAAAAACTCAGATCCAGACTGGGTGCAGCCTGTCCATAGCTTGGGTGTCTTCTCATCTGCCATTAGTCTGCCTTAGAAAGGTCTCATCATACTTTACAAGGCTTTAAAAAGTAGGAGGGAGCTGAAGAAAACCATGAAAGTATAATAAATGTATATGTGATAACCTTTTGTTTAGCTGACCTAAAAGATCCTAATCCTGTCGAGCTCTAATATTCTTTTCACGCACCATGGGAGGCATATGATTATAAAGTTCGTGTGATTATATCTTTTTTTAATCCTAGATGTATCTACATTTTTAGAAGCCAATTCATGCATTTGGTGGAGCGTATTTTTAGTATCTCTTAATTGTAATGATTTCCTGCTAGCCAGATAAAGTTTGGAGTTGCATGGAAATCTTTTTCTAAGCTGTGTTTCCTGTTGCGTTGGTCCGAAGCTGCTTCTTCCTCCAGGTGTTGCTTTAGTAATTGAAATCTTGGCATACGCGGACGGTTGCTTTCAGTAGTTTATTCTGATATTTATTTAGACTTATCCTGTATTTTTCAAGGAAATCAAGTAAGCAATTTGTTGGTTTAGAGGGAATATCCAAGGTAAGCCGACTTGTTGAAGCTGATTATTGAACAACTTGATGCACTCTATAAAAACACAACTTAGAAATTAGTAAGGCATATATACAGTCATTTTCGATGACTGATTTTTTTAAATGAATAAATATTTTAATAAAAATAATTTTTATAATTTTAGTAAAATACCTCTTTGTGAAAATGCAGGCTTTTGAGAGTTGTCAGACAGTAAATCTCATTTGGAATTATGTCTGTTTTTTACAACAGAGGTGATCTTTCTGTCACTGAAGTCCAGTGAAATCCTACTTTCACATTCTAGTGAATCGGGACTTAATTTTTTTGATTGTAATTTTTTGAAATATAGTTTTGGTTTAAAAAAATTGTTTTGTAAAGAGATTAAGTCAGAGTTTAAAAACAATTAAATCTTGTAGTTTTCACATGTTTTCTTTTCACTCCTATTTGGAAGAAAGACTGTGTGCACCTAATTCACATACCTCACAATTTTTTTCAAGTTCTGCCAAGAGTCTCTCCGCACTTGTCAGCAAAGTGCAAGAGTGCTCTGAACGTCCTCCCTCATATTATCAAAATGTATTCTAAATTCGGTCAAGAATAATTTAAACATTTTTGAGAAAAACTGCATTCTTTGAAGCGCTCCCCAGCGTCTCGTCTTGCTTTGATATTTTTACTTAAAAGGGTATATAATGAGGAAGTTGCAAGTATAAGTTAGTAGGTTATAATGCACTTGAAAAGTTATTTGTCTGTCTGTCTTCTGTTGTCTGTTTTTATTGTTCTGATTTTTGAAGGCTTTCAGTTGTTTAGTGAATAGCCAGCTTACTAATAGGTTTTGACAGTCTCACACAATATTCTTGTGGCTGAATCACGATGTTACAGCCTGGAAGGACGGGCAACAAGATGGATAAATAACTGGTTGGCTTAGAGGGTAGCGGTTAATGGGTCATACTCTACCTGGAGGCTGGTAACAAGCAGCAGACTGGTCTTTCCTGGAGGAGGTGATGGAGGGCACTCTCACTGTGTTTGCAGATGACACCAAACTGGGGGGATTGGTCAATTCAGTGAGGGCAGGGCTGCCATCCAGCCTCTAGAGAGAGGCTGGAGGAGGAGTGGGGTGGCAGGAAAATTATGAAATTCAACAGGTACAAATGCAAATCCCTGCACGCGGGCAGGAGGAGTCCTTGCAGCAAGACCATCTGGGGACTGACCAGGGAGCAGCTCTGTGGAAAGGCCAGTGGCGGGGTGATGGGCAGTAAGCTGGGCACGAGGCAGCAGCACGGCTGGCAGCAAGGGAGGCCACATCCCGGGCTGTATGAACAGGAACGTGGCCAGGAGATCAAGGGAAGGGATTATCCTCCCCTGCTCAGCATGTCTACATGCTGCATCCAGTTTGGGGCTCCCCAGTACAGGAGGAACATCAAAAACCTGGAGTGAGTTCAGTGAAGGAGTGCTTGAAACTGTGGTATCTTTAGTGGAAGCAAAAATCCCTGAGAGCACTTGGTACATTTTATGATCTGGTTGAATGAGTCTTCAAAAACCAGATGAACTGTAAAGGTGGGGCGGGGGAAGGGCATTTAGTCTAGGGTCCAGTTTTTTTATTACTCTGTGTCTCTCCTGCTTTAGAACAGATACATTTATGGATTCTAGTTCACATGAGAACTATAAAGTAACATAGTAAATTAATTAAGGGAAAGTAAATTGATTGTATAACAGTATGAAAGCACCAAACCCCCATCTCTTTGGACAACTTGACTTCTTTTACATTAGGTCTAAGGGATGTGTCATCAGTCTCAACAACCAGTGTTTTCAGTCGCTGGGGTTTTTTGTTACTCAATCTTCTAATCTGGGGTTTGTTTTTGTAGCCATACTTATTCAGGAAATCTGTTGTGTATAACTGGAAAATGTTTTAGATTAAAGTATAAAATGGTCACTTAGCTTGTTGGTTGGATAGAAATTTAGCTACTGCAGCACAATTTTAATTTGTAGGCAGTGTCAGTCAAGGCACATGAACGATATCAAAGAAAGGAGTCCTTTATACTTGAGGTGTGTGGTTGTAAGCTGCTGTAATTTGTTCCTTTGGAGTTTAGATTCTTCTAGTGTCTAGTTCAAACACTTAAGACACGAAGGGGAGGTTTTCCCAGAAATAGAGTTCATTTGTAAATAAAAATATCTTATAAAGTCATTAAGAAAGAATCTATCTTGAGGTCTTGGCTTTAAGGAACTAATTTTGTAATAGGAGTACAGTGTCTGGTTAGCAAACCTTCTGGCTGCAGAAGGATATCAGAAATGTCAGCTAAGATGTGAAAACATGGATGTTGTACTAAATAATTATATTATACTCTTAGTCTTGTCTTGATTTCTAAATCTTTGGCCTGTTTGTACTGCTATATGTTGAATTTTCTCCCAGAAAAAATGATGAGAGGGGGAACACCTATAGGGAAAATCAAGGCATTAAGGACTAGATTCCGGGCACAAATTTTTTTTCCATTGACCTGTCAGAGCACAGGGCAGCCCTTCTAATGCTGGGAATTAGCAGGTACAGCTTTCCAGGTTTCGTTAGCTGATAGAGGCAGCATCCACAGGGGTAAGAGCAGATGGCAATTACAGCTTTTTCTCCTGCTGAGCTGTTTGGAGAAGTGGAGGCGTCCCCAAAACCTTCCTGATAAATCCTCACCCGGCTAGGGGAGACGAGGGCAGTGTAGCATCATTCCTGGGGGCTGCTTCAGACTGGGGTGGCTGATTCCAGGGTAGAAGCGACTTCCACGCTTCAGTGCCCGGGTAGCAGTTGCAGTGAGCAGCTGTTAAAGGCCACAACGTAGGCGGCTTGTGAGGAGGAGTGCAAGGCCAGGGAGAGCGCGTTGTTCTGCAGTGTTGGAGAAATTGAGGTTTGTAGCAAATGGCAGTTCTGTGGACAAGTGCTGCCTCTCTGCTTGGGTTTCGGAGGAGGCAGGCTGTGAGTTGTACTGTGGCTGCGAGGGAGGCGAGCAGTGGGTTGGCCATGGGAATGGTGCAGAAGGCTGTACGTCAGCACTGGAGTTTCCGATTTTTAAGAAATATTTTGCCTCCTTTTAGTTCTGTTCTCTTGAAAGTCATAGCCAGTGTAGAATTCAAGCTGCCTTTTATTTGGGTTATTGTGGCAACTCCTGTAGTCTATATCTGATTGTGAATTAGCATTTTCTGTGTAGTCTCTCTGTCTTTTTTCTGTGCACAGCAGTGTGATTGAGAAATAGGTGCAGTTACTAATTCAAAGGGACGATTTTATGGTGAAGGGGAAAATGCAGTAATACTTTAAGTGTGTCAGGTCTCGGTTTGCGTCCTGGAAAAAATTCATGTGTGGACATGAACAGTGTACGATGGTATATGGATGATACTTTTGTCTGTCTTAGAACTCCTTTGTTGCTGTCTCTATTCAGTATTTTATAAACATGTAAAAACTACACATGCGTTATGGAAAACATAATTCCGAATAGCTTTGTAAAAGAAACAATATACCCATTTTTCTGTTGTTTCAGGTTTGACCATTGGCTTCATCTAGCCGTCCTTAGCATTTCTGACAAGAAGCAGAAACCCCAAATGTAGCAGTTTGGTTTTGCTTAGCCAAGCAACTTTTATTACACCTGGCAGAGCATGAAATCATGCAGCAAGGTTCTTGATGTTGACTCTCTGTAATTGACTTTGGAGAACAGGCCCATGACAACTCTCCAGCTAGTCTATTTTGAGTTTCTTTAGAACATGTCAGCGCAGCAGGCAGCTGTTACCATTTAGCTTTTCAATAGTTAATAGGATGTTTTGGGCAAAATGAAAAAAACAGAGGGTTCAGTGCTAAGAATTGAAGTTGTATCAGTCTCATATGTTGTTTGGATACTGTCTCTCTTCTGGGGTTAAAAATATCCTGAAGTACCAATACAGAGTGCAAAACTGTCAGAATATATTATGAGGAAGACAGGAAATTTCTGTTGTCAGTGAGAGCCGCTGGCTTTTATTATTACAATTGAATAGCATTTCTGCATCATACACAATGTTGTTACTAATCGCTCATCATTCAGGAGGGTAGTAAAGGAATTGCTTGAAGGAACATAGAGTCATCATACACCACAGTGTAATTGATAATAAAGATCTGTTGACTTAAAGGAAAATTCTTTCCTTATTATACACTGACGTTTTACTTCTGAAATCTGCTTTAAGAAAAAGATTTCGGTTTATTTACTGATGTTTTAATGGATATTTGGAGTGTCAGCCCTGTTTTATGGCTCCTTTTGGCAACTTCACAGCTCAGTTACTTCTGTATGTGATCTGTGACCTTGATGCAGGCAACAGAGTGAATTACTGCTCTCTGATGTTTTTGCCTGGTTTAATAAAGCACGTTCTGCATTTGGATAGTAATCTCCATAGTGGTAAATGCTTTTAATGAATTTTCTTATTGTAAAATATCATTAACATAATATTTTTCATGGAAGACTGACATGATGCTTGTTCTGGAAAACCTTACACTCTATCAGCATTTATCCCTATGGATGCCGTATCTAGCTTTTTCTGATGTGTGGAAGCTTGGACTTTTTTTACCCAGCAGTATCTGTTGGAGCTTTCCATAATGGGTAGAACAGCCCAGACCAGCAGCAGCTCTTTTCGCTGCCCTCATCTTTTCCATCAGCAGCTCAGCCAGCAAATTGTTGTGTTGGTTGTTTTTTTTTTTTTTTTATTGTAAGCAGAGAGCTCTTGAGTTTAGAAAAATGGATAGCGAACTCTGAGAGGAAGGGTTCCAGTTTATGTATTCCTCCTAAGAAGCATTTTTTTTTTTTTTTTTCTAAACCATATTCTAATAGTGGTCTGGCTAGAGTTAGTGCTTCAATAGCTACCACATCTTTTTATTCTAAAAGATGTTGTTCTTCACTAAACAGCGTGATTATTTTCTTTGTACGTCCTCTGGCCAGTCAGTGACTCCTGCAGAACAAAGCAGGAAGGAAGGAGTTCTTCTAATGATAGTCAATCTAATACTTCTTTCGCTGAAGGAGAAAAGAGTAAATTCTAGAGACCCAGCATAGGTATGTATAAGCAAATTCAGTTGTCACGGTATGTCTGTACAAGCTATACAAGCTGGCCCTTCCTGCTCAGTGTTGTATGAGTAATTCATGGCAGTTGGCTCTGCTTTTTTGGTGTCCGTATCCTCATCATCTTCTGGCACATTCTTTGCCGCTCTATGCAGAGAAGACCCTGTATATTGGTGTTAATGACTGTGTGGTGTTGTCATTGAAAACAGTACTGTCTACCTACCTCCTGTCAACTCAGGCTGCCTTCACAGCTTCTGTGGATACGTACCTGCGCTACATGGACGATATTCTTCAAAGTATTTTTCCAGTCTATCTGGAGGCTGACAAAAACAGAATCTCACATGCATGTGCATGCACGCACATATGTTATGTATGTGTATTTATATGTAAGTACATATAAGCATACGTACATATATATCTTTCCACTTGTGTTATGGTGGAAATGTGCTGCAACATTCAAATTAAGAGTATTACTTTTGTGTGTATTAGGTACATACAATAGCAGAAGCATTATTATCTGATAGCTTTTTTGGGCAGAATTCTGAAATCCCAGTTATTGGTGGACAGTGTTTTCAGGTTTTGCTGTTTATTCCGTTTAAGAAATCTGCATCTTGCCTCAAGATAAATAGTTATGATGTCACTTTAATGTGAAGGTTATGCTGCCTAATACAGTATTCTTATCCTGTCAGTTTTAAAATATAGTTGCACAACGCAGAAGCCTCCTTTTATAACAGCCTGTGTTAACAGTCTGTAGTAACAGTCTGTCAGTATTGAACTGGTTCAGTAGCTTTTAAATTCTGGGAGTTGGGGGGATATACGTGCAATATTTTATTTGTTTGTTTGTTTTACACTCAGCTGAGCTAGATGCTGAACATGCACAGAAGGTTTTGGATATGGAGCACACCCAGCAGATGAAGCTAAAGGAACGTCAGAAGTTCTTTGAAGAAGCCTTCCAGCAGGACATGGAGCAATACCTTTCTACAGGATACTTGCAGATAGCAGAGAGGCGAGGCAAGTTTTAAAATACCTTCTCTGTAATTCACAAACTCACAGCTCGGAGAACATTGTTGTGGTGTCAGAGTCAGCAGCAGTTTTAATGCTTACAGAGGAAGCATTGCAGTGTCTAAATTCTTCTGCGGTGGAAGTGAAACTTCAGATAAACTCTTTAAAAGAACTTTAGGTTCCAGGGGACCTAGACGCTGTAGCAAATCAGTCAGACTCTCTGCTCATTGTCTGAGGAGGTGCAAGGCACTGAAGTACCTTCTGGAACAGCACTTTTCTCTGCAGCTGAAGAGTGCATCCGTATCTATAAAGGAATGGATGGAGGTGACCGCTTCTATCCAATGGAGTCCCAAAGCCTGGGATTGTCACCTGGCAGGAGATGCCTCAGAAAAATTTTAAAAGTGCGGACGAAAGCTCGGTGTTGTATTTCAGAACAGTTCCCGAGTGGCACCTATGTCTGTTGTCTGTGTTATGTACAGAGAACGTGATTAGGACACTGGAGATCAGGTTAACCTCTCTCCTTATTATGAGATGACTCAAGTCTGGCATCTCCTGACTAGTTAAAGCACAAGAATGCCATAGACTACAGACACTTCTGTGTGGGAGGTATCCATCTGTTGGGCCAAAATGCAGGGATTGTAGGACCAGAAAGCAAGCAAGCGGGAGATTACATCACACACGTGGCAGGAAAAACTGTTGAGATGCTGTCCCTGCTCAGGGGACCAGTTCTGCTATCATTTGTAATGTCAGAGCAAGGAATACAACCCAAGATTTCCATTTCTCTGCATGTGTGCTATAAACGCTTATCTGCAAGATGCACTAGATGGTTGCTAGGACAGTCTTCTGAGAAGAGGGTTATGTAAGTCTAAATTCCTTTGGTCTAGGGAGGAATTGAGTTTGGGTCTCCTGCTTTCTGCATATATATAGTCCATTTAGACTATAAGTGGACGTTGTCACTCCTAGTACTGGGCACACGGCTGTGTTAGAGGGTTAGGGTACCTACCTTTCTGAACTTCAGCTTTGCACTATAACTCAGAACCTGTGTATATCAAAGAAACTGTTTCATGAAAGATTGATCCCTGCAGTACACGTAAAATTACAGAGCTATAGGGTATTTGGGGGAAAAACCAATCAAATTATAGGATTTCATCTCAGTTCACATATGAAGGTTTTTAATAGTGTAATTGTTAAATTTAGGTAAACCATTAAGCTGTTCATTGTGATATTTGATGTTATACATACAGCAACTGGACTTAAATCTGAGTACCTCTGAACTTACTTGTTCTGCGATTGCACGTTTTATGGTTCAAGGAAGAAGATGCTCATCCAAGTATTTAATTCTCTTGCAACTTGTCAGTATTATATTGACAATAATAAGGAATTTGCTTGAGTAATTAATAATGTGAAATCCCCAGGCTGAGAGAAGATACTGGGCATCAGGCTAGGTTTTACATACTACTGTCATTTATTAGACTTATCTGAATGAGGAAGAAGAATGGCTGCTCTCTCTTAACGTCAGTCCTTACTTCTGAATTTCCACATCCCTTGTATGTGACATTTAGTGATTGTGTGCTTACATGTGTTTGCTTTTCTCTAAAAAGACTTTTAGTTGAGAGAATTGGAGTGCTGCAAAATGGAAAGTTTCAATCTTTGCCCCCTGAGCCCCATGCTAGCATATTTCTGACAATGCTAATTGCTATAAATATTGTTGCTAAAAATGTTTTGTTTTGCAAAAGCAGTAATGGACATTAGTTTCACAACAAAGATTGCACAGAGTACTCTTGGATTTGGGCTGAGATTGCTGCTGAGCAGCTCCTGTGGGTGTGCTCCTTCTATTTCTGGTTTAATTATTACTAATACATACGATTATAGCAGCTATTGAAGCCTTTATAGGTAATAACATCATGTAGTTGGCTGTCAGTTTGCTCATTGCACTATTTTTACTACAGAACCGATTGGAAGTATGTCTTCCATGGAGGTGAATGTGGACATGCTGGAACAGATGGACCTAATGGACATGTCTGACCAAGAAGCCCTTGATGTCTTTTTAAACTCAGGAGGCGAAGACAATAATATGCTTTCTCCCATGCTGGGTATGATACTAGTAATGACAGAGTTTTTTAGAGACAAAGTGGTAAATCACAGAAATTGCTCTAATTTGTAATGGATTATGTTATCTCATGAAACATTATGCTTTACGTAGATTGAATATTTTTCATTAGTGGTTTTCACAACATTAACCTTTAGTTGCAGTACAAGAGTACTTGATGTTTCTAGACTGTCTTTTTCATCTAGTTACTACAGCTTCATGTTATATTTGTCACGGTATGGGTAGGTGATGTTGCATACCACGTTTAAGGTGCATTTTCCTCTATATAAAGTTAATAGAGGACATTTCAACAAACATCAACAGAAAGTTTGCGGTAGGTGGGGTTTTATTTTTAAGACTGCTTTCTTAGAATTTGTCCAGAATGTTGGTGTTTTGAAGTAAATTTGGGCCAGATGTAGAGTGCAAAATCTTCAGTCAGAGAGATTCAGAGACATGGTTCAACATAGCAGGTCATGTTATAAAACATGACAATGTTCTGGAAGCTTCTAAATAGCAATTCTGATACTGCAGCTCTTTCGTGTACCCTTCTTACTGCTAGTAATGTTAGTTAGATTGGATTAAATTAATCCAAAATTTTGTTGATGTGTTCTGATGAACAAAACCAGATTTACGTTTTCGCAAGTTGCAGCATGATGAGGGATCTGCTTAAAGCAGGGAATTAGTAATACCGGATACTTTATCCACAGGGAAAGTGCGCTTTCTTAATCAAAAACTTATTTTAGTACTAAAATCCTTTTCCCAAGAGCCAACATAAGTTTTTTCTTGGGGAAGATGATGAAGCTTCTTTAAATGTACTTAGATTTCTTTTGAAAATACAGGTTGAAATATTTTTATAAAACCAATTACAGTGAAGAAACAGTGTACTATAAAGTCTATCGTATATTTTGGGATGTGTAAAGAAAAATATTAGTAATATCCTGGGGTAATTTTCCTCCTCCCTACGTAAAGGTGATTATTACCTGCTGTGAACATGAAAAGCTTATGGTAAGTAGTCAAAGCACACTTGAGTACTAAAGGTTTTCATGTTTTATTGCAAAAACTAAATTCAGATGGCTGGTTTTGGATAGGCATCCCATTCATGCATTATTAAAGTTTATCGTTGTTCGAGCATTCAAGTAATTACAGAATCTAGGACTGCTTTGCCTTGCTGAGTCCTTGGCAGATGTTGGACCAAGCAGCTTTGTGTCTTAAGAGCAAACAGCGTAAGTGGATTATCTAAGGAAGTGTAGAAACTACTAGGTGTGGTTGCATTTTCCGCAATGGATGGAAAACTTACTAGCCTTTGAGAAAACCATATCATTTATTTTGTGCTGTAATGTTACTATTACAGCGTGTATGTATAGATAGCCTATATATATCTATTATGTATAGGCACATGCACTGAAATATAATGTACCAGTGCCACAATGTTCTAGCACTGTACCCTTAATGCAGAGGTTAGATAGGTTTGCAGCAAGACTTGCTCCTCTGCAGTTGCTACTACTACAGTGTAATCGTCTTGTCAGTCTTACTGTTGTGCTTCCAGACGATTTTCTTCCCCTCTGAACTGGAAGGGATTCTTGTGCTTGCTTGAAGGACCTTGCACCCTAGTATCAAGCCAAATATACAATAGTCTTCATTCTCAGAAAAAATGAGATGGTTTAAAGATAACTCTTCATTTTGCGGTCAGTGGAGAACTGGGTTGGTCAGGGGAGGATTTGTTTCACAGTTTGTGAACACCACAGAATGCAGGTAAGTTATTTTAGTAACTGCTAAAAATGAAAATCAGCTCAAGACACTAAAATGTTTTCAAATTTGTCTTGCTCTAAACATTGCCAGCTTATGGGCATCGGGTTTGTAACATTTCATGATAGCCAGTAAGTTGAACTGAAAAATTTACTTGCCTCTGCCACTCCAGAAAACTCCCCTGTGTGCGTTGTGTAAATTTAGAATCATAGAATCGCCTCGGTTGGAAGGGACCTTTCAGATCATCTAGTCCAAACATCAGCCTAATTCTGACAAAAACCATCACTAAACCACATCTCTAAGCACTATGTCTACCCGTCTTTTAAATACCTCCAGGGGTGGTGCCTCAACCACTTCCCTGGGCAGCCTGCTCCAGTGCTTAATAACCCCTTTGGTGTAAAAATTTTTTTGAATATCCAGTCTAAAGCTCCCCTGGTGCAACTTGAAGCCATTTCCTCTAGTCCTATCGCCTGTTCCTTGGGAGAAGAGGCTGACCCCTGCTTGCTGCACCCTCCTTTCAGGTAGCTGTAGAGAGCGATGAGGTCTCCCCTCAGCTTTCTTTTCTCCAGGCTAAACAATCGCAGCTCCCTCAGTCACTCCTCATCGGACTTGTTCTCCAGACCCCTCACCAGCTTCGTTGCCCTTCTCTGGACCTGCTCCAGTACCTCAGTGTCTTTTTTGTGGTGAGGGGCCCAAAACTAGACACAGTACTTGAGGTGAGGCCTCACCTCCCTAGTCCTACTCACCACTCTGTTCCTGATAAGGGCTGGGATGCTGTTGGCCTTCTTGGCCACCTGGGCATGCTTCTGGCTCATATTCTTAATTCAGTTAATGTAGTGCCTGCTGGTGTGCACAACATAGAGACAGATGTCTTTAGAAACATCTTCGTAGCATTGTAGTACATCAGTATGACTTGTGTTCAGTATAAATTCATGTACTACCCGAGGAAGCAAGGCAGCAGACCTGCTAGACATCCTAGACTGACCCAGTCGGTTGTAGTGACAGGGTGTTTTCAGTCCAGGCGGGCTGGTTGGCTGGCTGGGTTGTGAATGTTGTACCAGATGTTTATCACCTTGTGTTTAAACTGGAGACCTGCTGAGGACATGTTTCCCTCTGGAATTCCTGGGTCCCAGAGATGCTAAAACAATGTCATGCATTCAGGGCTACTTGCTGTCCAAGTTTAGGTCCAGAATTTAAGGTTGCAGCTAGTTAGGGCAAGAAATGTGCCCGAGCAACAGCTAGCGTACCTTACAGTGTCCAGTACACCAAGGTTCTGTTGCCTCCAGATGCTGTTATGACTGTTTGTTACCATTTACCTCGGATACTCGGTAAGATGATGGGGACCAGTCACAGGACAATGTAGCATGAACTACTCTGCAAACAGCCTTAGCAGAGTTAAGGTGTAGGGATTAGTTTGTTTCCATCTGGTCCTCTTAAAACCATTTTATATATAATCCCACAGGATTTTTAAGAGTATTTTCTCAGTAAGGTTGCTCAGTGCTGAAGCTGGGTGTCCTGGCTGTGGATAGTAGGGAAGTAAAAAAGGGCTTTAGTTGGCAGATCGCATAGAAAGATTTGTTTAGATATTTGCCTATTTTTCCTTCTTATTTACTGCCAGGAAGTATCCAGAGAAGAGGATCTAAGATAATTTTGAAATCTTAAACTCTCAAACTGGAAGCAAACTCCATCGCACTGAACTTGCTTAGAAGCCTTTTTGCATAGGATATGGATGAAGCATAGTCTTAAGATCTTATTCCTGTGCATGGGAGCTATGATGCGTCTTTATCAGAGGAAGTCTTTTATGCTGTAGGCATGAATTTGTTTTGCTTCGGCATCTTGATTTTTAGTCAAAATTAGAGATTGCTGTTATTGCCTCTCCCCTCGTTGTTGGTTTTTTTCTTTTTTTTTTTAAACTTCACCCAGGTTTATTTGTGTCATTCTGTTGGACAGAGTTTGTCTGGAGGATTTTCCTTTTGGTGATGATTCTCAGCGCGTGCTGAAGTCTGAATGGACTTCATGAGAGTTGGGAGGATTCAGTGGTGTTGGCTGACAGGCAAACTGGACATCAGCTGTGTCTCTTAACAGAGTCAGGACTTGGCACTCCTGCAATCTTACCTTATTTGATCTCAAGCGTTAGCAATACTAGAAGGAGCGAGAGACATACATACACACCGTCAGAAACAGATTAAAACCAGCCTGCGGCTTGTATTTGAGATCAACTTCAGAAAAGCCATAAGGCAGCTTTGCGTTTTGGGAGGGTGTTGGTATTTTAATGGTGTTTTGCAAAAGAAGCAAAACACCCTGACTGCAACTCATTAACACCATGGAGCTCAGTTAATATATTGACTTCTCATTTCACTTGCTGAGCCACAGCTTGATTTTTGCTGCTGTTGTTCTTTTTTCCACCTCTAAGGGCCCGACTCCAACACCTACATGAATGAGATAAGTCTGCAGGTTCCGAGCCAGTCTGAACTACGACAGAAACTGTCTTCCCTGTCATCAACCTGCACCGATTCCGCCAGCCAAGATGCGAGTGAAGGAGAGTCTCCAGTTATTCAGTCTGATGAAGAGGAAGTTCAAGTGGACACTGCTCTTGCTGCTGTAACTGAAAGAAAGGGCGCTTCAGATGTTAGTGATGAAAGTGACTCTCAAACTATTTGAATCTTAAAACCATATCCTTTAAGAATGACTTCTGAATGAATGAACCAGTGAATGAAGAGCTTGCCTGTGTAACAATTTGCTAACCAAGCATAACAGCCCGATCTTTTTACTTAGGAATACCGCCTTTTTACAAAATTGCCAGTCATGTGGAGGTTGGTTTTTAAAAAAAAAAATAATGCCTAAAGCACACACACTTTAACAGTAGTCTTGGGGCTCAGGGGAGCAGTAAAACTGTTGTATATACTATGTATAAGAGAAGTAAAGGGGAAAGATACAAGTTACTTTGACCACTAACCTTTAAATGGCTGACTGGAAATACTTAAGACTTGATGTGTAATACTGAACCCAAATTGTTCCTTGCATGTTTTCAGCTGCTGCAACTGAAGATTTAGGATACAAACCACAATGAAAAGTTATTTTCTACTCTTTACTACCTACTGTCTGCCTACTGCCTTTGTCTACTAAAGCAGCAGTGTCTACTCTCTCACACTTCTTATTCAGGACCAACTTAGTTATCGTAGGTGTTAAGGAAAAAAAAAGAAAAGAAACTGAAAAGGAGGAGAGTTGCATATTGAAATGTTACACTCCTGGTGGAGCAGATATCTTAGCATTGTATAAACTTACTCCTCTTTCAAGATAAAATAAAGTATTTCTATCCCAACTATGTCTTTTACTTGATTACCCAAATATTTTATGCATGACAGGGAAGAGAGGAGACTAATTCAGCAATCAGAAAAAAAATGGTTATTTATACCGAGCACCAGTGTAATTTACTTTTCCATGGTAATGTCTGTCTGACTACACTGATGCAAGCCAGCAATTTGAGGAAAATAAAGCTGAATTAGTTATAAAGTGTGTACACCTTATAAGCTTTAGGACCTGTAGTCGTCATCATCTTACTGCCATTTTTCACTGCAGTCATTTGTCTCTCTAAACTTGAGGTCTGAACATGTCTAACATCTGTTTCTTGTCAAGTCTCACGCTCTGTTTGCAGGGATCTGTTCTCCTTTGCGAAGGCTCCTGGCTCCTGCTCTTCATGCACGGAGGGAAGGAATGTAATCAGAGACAGCGTAAGTAAAAGGACGAGCTGTGATGTAGATCCCTTCCAAGGACCTGTCCCAACACAGCTAATGGTTGGGAAGGAGGCATCTCCCGCTGCTCGCCAGCTGGGAAGTGACCAGTTTCCTTAAGGATTCACTTGACCTCCTGTTACCTGACGCAGGGTTTCCTGGCCCCTCTCTGGGAAATGAAAGCTAGAAGTTTGATACCTACAATTAGATATTTACTATTTAACGAGGCATCTGTTAACAGAAATATTTCTTGAAGGAGCTTACTTTACTCACTCGCTTTCCATAAGACAGACAAAATGTCCAAAAAAGTTTTGTTTTTTTATTAAACCTCGTAGTACAAACCTGGAAAGTAAACAAAAAACTGGCAATAAACAACATGAAGTCTTTCCTTACAAGGAAAGAGAGCAGAGCAGCGCTAATAAATTAAATGTCAAACTGTAAGCCATAGTCAGAAGTTTACTGTCAAGAGGGAAAAAGTACACAGCAAGGCCATAAAAACCAGACAACCACATTTGAAAACACTTGACTCTGTTTATGTTATTGTTAAATATTCCAAAACAGTTCAGTCTTCTGCAACAACAACCAACAAATTGTATTATAGGACTTTCCTGACAGTCACCACTGGCAAGCTCAGTGCAATATGGGTAGCTACGGTATTGTTGAATTCAATTACGAAACAAAACAGTTTGTGAAAACATTTTCCCTTTTTTATTCCACACATACTGTACACACAACCAGAAAAGGGCAACAGCTACTCCATTATTATTTTTTGTTGTTGTTCAGTGATGTAAGCAGCACTTATAAATGTTACAAGAAAAACCCTGTAAGCATCCAATCCAACCGATGAAGAAAGTGAAACGTAAGGCTTTTCTTCATCTTGTCTCTTCGCCATCCCTCCCCCCACCCCAAGAAAAGGCTCAAGTATTTAAAAAAATTTACAGGCATATGTACAAAAGGTGTGATTTTTTTTTTTTTGTTACAACATGAAGAGAAAAAAATAGACAAGATGAAAGCAAATGCATTTTCACATTCAAAAGAAATATGCAGACCTGCTAGTGGCTCTAAATGTGATCATATAATGAAACAAATTCAAAACAAAAATTAATGCTTGACTGTGTAAAGGTGTGAAAAACAGCAGTGGAATGGAAATGGAATGTTAGAAAGATTGCACGTCTATGACAAAAGAAGCACTTATGGCTTCAATCACTTTTTTTCTTTTTTTTTTTTTTCTTTAAAGGATGCTATTGAAGGGTTTTTTGATAAAGTAGCCAACAGCACCAAAAAATAACAGAATGGATTTCCTAATGAAATCAGGCACAGTTTTCCCTCACATGACTCCTCAAGGCAGGCAGTCTTTTTTCCTCCTTTTTTTTTTCTTTTTTTTTTTTTTTTTAATTTTTATTTTTCCCCCTCAAAACAGATGCATAGTGATGTGCTGGTAAAAGAGAACATACTCCAAATCTCCTCCTTTTGCCTACAGTTAGGAAACAAAGTCCATCTTCAGCTGCCATAACCTCCCAAAGAAAGTGTGTATTCTCCAATTTAAAAAATTACAAAACTCCTCTTGCTGTGACAGAATAAAAGACAGCCAAAGTAAAGCAATTTCTTTCAAGTTTTTGTCTCCTATCCCTTTTCTCTCTAGAAAAATCTGCTCACATGACTGGAGAACAAATTATAAAACACATCAAACTTCAACCTATTCAAAAAATGGGTTAAAAGCCTTTTTTCACAGTTACCAAAAAGGCTTTTTATTTTTTTCAGCCATAGGGACAATACAAATTAATATTTTATCAGCCCCTTGCCGGTTTTAAAACAGTGAACATACGGCAGTTTAAAAAAATCAGACTGCTGTATCTATCTATTCTAAGTACAAAAAAAAAAATTCAACAGTTTAATGCTAAAACAAAATTAGTTCTCTAAAACCAGAAGAAAATCTTCTTTAGAGCTAGTGCAAAGACAGCTTGTATTCTACAGCAAGTACTCCAAACTATGGTATAATAATTACAAAAAATATATATAAATTGACAAAATGAGAGTGTTGGCATCTTCAGGATTAACTTGAAGCACTTTTGGATGAACTGGAGGATGAAAGCCTAGATGATGGCACGTCAACTGTCGCTCTCTTACGAGGTCCTCTTTTTGGTGTAGGCTTGCTGATACAGTTCTCAATGCTGCCGTTTTTACCAGATACTTTCCCACAGATTTGATTGACCAGACTGATTATTTGTTCCTGTTCAGGAATTGGGAAAAACAAAACACCAATTAGCATCTGCGCTTTCTCCAGTCACTTCTGATGGACAGAGACGTTAGTGCTGCCTTTTTGACTGAGCGCTTAACTAGGGTGGTTTTGGGGGGAAATCTATATATTCACAAACTACGTGGAAGCTTGGCTCTCATAATACTTATTCACAAGGAGTAGTTTTATAAAAAGTACCATGTAGTTAGTAGTCCCAATACTGCCCTTGCTGAAGCTTCACCCCTCCGAATTTAAAGACGGTAACCAGCAGAACTAGAAACGTCTGCGCTCTGGCCACTAAGCAAGACTAAAGAAGCTGGGCTGCAAGGTTACTTCCCTAGGCGTCAGGAATGTTCTTCAGAGACAATTTAAAACCTACTGCTGAACAAAGGTATAAAGGCCATAAATTTAAATCCACAGTAACATTGCTTATAATTTACTATTTCCGAAATATTTCTTTAAGAAGCATCCACTTTTTCTTTGTGACGTTGTTGTCATTGGTTATGGGATGCTACTTTTGTTAAATGGTTTTTAAGATCTCTGGGTGTCCAGGGGCCCTGAGCCCATGCCTAGAGAAAGCCGGCTTGCTGCCACGCAGAAAAAGTGGGGGCTACAGAAATGCAGAAAAAAGGCTTCAGGTCCACAGCAGTAGGATGAGCAAGAGGCAGAAGGGAGGCATTACATTCAGGGATGAAGTTTTGGGTGTGAGAGGGAGATTTTTCTGAACTGGCTGTCCCATCCTGGTAAGAATGTTGAGAAATTATTTCTGTGCAAAGCTGAAACAGCCTCTTAAGTCTACCTAACAGTTAAAAATAAATAGCTTTAACAAATGACATTTGACACGCAGGCTATGTCTCTCTCCCCACTCACAGCCCTCAAAAAGAACTCTGTAATAATAACCAGGCATTTGGGAAAAAAAAAAAAAAAAAATCATCATCCAGTAGTGAAGGAGAGGTTTTCTTGCCTTTCCCAGTGCAGCTTAAAATAGCTACTTTGTAATTATAAAACCTAGCAAAAATAATTATTATATGTGATTCTGCTGGAAAGGGTTTGAAAAACCTCATCAGAATTTAACAGATCTGTAAAAACACAGGATATAAGGGACTGAATAATCTCAAGAATAAGAAAAATACATTAAAATTTCTGAATAACTTCCCGAAACTCTTTGGTATTTATCACATTGCAAAGGCAGTTTCACTATCATCTGGGCTTCCTACGTTGCACTTGTTCCTATTTGCAGTACCTGATACCAGAACGGAGTCTACAATTAAAAATGAACAAAGCCTCAAGGCAATGTTCATCCCTAGACTTACTTTGATCTTTTGGTATTTCCCCCCATACCTCTATGCGCGTACATCAGAAGCTGCTGAAAAGCCTGTCTCAAAAAACCTACTTGTACCAGCACTGATCTCTAAGAGCTGATTTTGTAATTTCTCCCCCTGCTTCACTATCCGCAGCTCGGGCTGACAGCACAATGCTCCCCCACTCTCTATTCCGCACCCAGCCCCTCACAGGCACTGGCTGCCCACAGGTGGAGCAAACCGGAGAGTGACCGTACTGCAGTGCAGCATTAGCCCGGAACCCAGGCACCGTCCTGGATCACCAACTTGAGTTTCTGTGACTATTCATCATCACATTTGGTTGAAGCCATGGCAGGACCTCTCATCTACAAGTACTCTACAAGTTTGCCTTAAAGAAGGTTCAGGCTGGACTGGAGTAAGTCAGTGCGAGCTTTCAAGTTCCAGAGAGAGGAGTTATCCTGAAGTACAGAAGTTATCGTACATTAACCAGGCAAAGCATAGCCTCATGTTCTACAGCATCCCAGAGCACTAAATGGCTTCTCTGCTCTGTAACACATATTCATGCAGTTTACGCTTCGGGTTTCATCTTTGTAATTGTGTTTCCCTCTATTTCTTTTACTTAGACCACAATAAAGCGCCTTCTTCCCAGACACAAAAAAACCCCAAACAACTAGCAAAGCAGAGTCTCCTGAGGTTTCGGTAGGATGAAGGCAGAGCTAAGTCTAGTCCCAAGTTTTCAGTGTCAAAACCCACCAGCGTCACAAAGCTATATCGTACAGACCTCATCGTAACGGTACATCATTTTCAGTCCCCGACAAGACTTCTGTTTTTCCACATGCCGAAGGGCACACTCCAGGCAGAAGACAACATTTTCATTCTCCTGTACAACCTATAAAAAAGCAGAGACGGGGAGGAAGAGAAGTGCAGTGAGCTCCGAACTGTAGTCACGTTACACACACACTATTTCCCACTCTAACGTGCGAATCATTAAACCTGTATTTTACTACAAGTTAGTGGAAGGAGGCGTAAACAAGAAGCATTACACACTGTGGAATGATTCAGAATGTTTAAGACGAAGAAAGTACATACCCCTTCTGGAGTGCTAATGTTGGCAAACACATACAATTTTTTAAAAACCATCAATAGTAATGAAGGCCAAATCCAAATAATGATGTATGTATGAAGCTTTATTAGTATCTAATACATAGGCTAAAGATTTCCTGAAAGCAGCTGTTTCCCATTACTTTAAATGTTGTCTTGAATAAGGACAGAATCAGAAACTTAGCCACAGGATTCCTCAGCTAGTGTCTCGCTCAGCAGAGGTCACATTTGCTGTGCTGGCCACCTGCCAAGCCTACTATTCCAGCTTGGAATTTGACAACCATGTTGACTTCTTGTCCCTTATTACTGCTAAGAGCGACAAAGAAAAAAAAAAATCCTTCCCTCGATTACACTTATTCCAGAGCAAACGGATGAGAATTAAGAGGCTCTGGTTGGCTGGTTTTTTAAACAAACTCATTTTAAAGTTACTTCAAACTAAAACTAGTGCTGCTTAAACATGTCTTAGGCTGCTCAATGACAGTCTTACCAGACGAGTGTAAACTCAGCATTTTCTGTCCTAGGGAGGGAAACAGCCACATCTCATCATTTAACAGTTACATTGTATTTCCATCAAAAAATGTAATGTTTATAACCAAAAAAAATGAAAGCTGACAGAAAGAAGGACTGAATTTGGAGTCACACACACCGTATTATGTTTATTTAAGTATCTGATCTTGGAATTAGGCGGTAGGTAAGGTTGCGGGAGGAGCTTTTGGTATTTTTTAATGAAACTGCTGTATTTCTAGGTGTTCTGCACACAGCTAAAAACCCGAAAGCGTCACCACAGTGGTTAGCACACCTTCAAAAGCCAGTTACTTAAAACACAGAAAGTTTATGGGCATGACTTCTAGTTTTGAACAGACGGGCTGGCAAACAGCACCTTGGCTTGACAGATAGGATACATCCACTCTGCAGTCCAGCTTGCAGGGGAACTGTCGCAGCACGGGCTGTAGCTGCATCCCCGAGACTTGGGGCATGTATTTGAGTTGCTAGCCCGTCCGAAGAACCGTTCTGCCATGACTTTACTACTGGCAGCCTGCAGGCATCTTTGTTACCCCTTCCTAGTGCAACGCAGACAAGCTTGTGGGCATCCAAGAGTGGCTGAGTAACTAGTTTATCCCTTCCTTACAGGGGGAGGGAAGTAGCTGACACTAACGTTGTCTTCTGGCACTGCTGCCTAAGGCGGTAAGTGTGCTGACACAAACCAAGCAAGATCTCTGCGTCTTGTGTGGAGCGCACAAGATGACTCCATACTCACGTGTTGTCTCTCAAATGCTTAACAGTCCGTTACAGTCCGTTATGAACAGAATAGGGTGGAGATCACCCCAGCAGAGGCAAAGGATTTTACTCACCATGGAAAGATAGCACAGGTGCTGACAAATCTGACATCTCCTCTCTGACGTTTCTAACTGCAACCACTTTCGAGGCTTTTTCTTTCCATCCATCCCCGTGCTGCTGCTGTCGTGGCTGCCGTAGCGTGCTGAAGAATGGAGACCTGCCTCGTAAAGCTGCCGCCGCTGCCTCAGCTCCGTGTCCCTGTGAATGTTTTTATGCAATTAGATATTGGCATCGCCTCATACCACCGCAAAGCCATGTATAATCACCCTTTTACCACAATCATCACTGAAACCTGAACTGCACACAGCAAAGCCCTGAGTGTTGTTGGAGGTTGGTGCCATTCCCTATGCATGGTGAGACAGCCAGCACCGCAGGAACGGTCCCTAATTGCAAAAGCTGTCTCCGGATTTTAACAGCGACCACTGCATCAAGCCAGTGGTTCTCAAACTGCTCCACAGAGAACTGGGGACTGCCGAGTACTTCCTGGAGGTCGATGGTGCTCGGGGCCATGTGGAGAGTTGTGAGATGTGGCTAACATTCCTGAAGTTGCCAAAAGCCACCTTGAGGAGGAGGAGCTGTTGCTGCCAGGAGTAACACAGCCACCTTCATCAGGAGGCAGAGATGAACCAAGGACCTGCTGCCATGAGGTGCTTCAGGCAGGAAGGGGGAAGCAGGGCAAGTGATTGTGCCAAAAGACGAAGATCTTGCTGTACGCCCAGGGGAAAAAGAAGGAGATGTCGATTAAGAATAAAGGACTAAGCCCTCCAGCCGCCCTTCACCCACGCATCCACAAGGTGGACAATAGTTCCTATGCTGAACTATACAGCATTAGGACAGCAGGTCGGGTTGGAGCGAGTGGAAGACAGCAAGTGTGGAGTAAAGCTGAGCAGATGGAAGGGGAGAATAAAAAAGCTCACCACCAGACATAGCTGAAGATGGGTGGAGGGCCAAGCTAAGCAAATGGCAAGGGCAAACTGAGCAACCAAGGCAGATCAGGAGAGGAGGCAGCAAAAGACACAGCACAAACAAGCAAAACAAAACAAAGGGGAAAAAAATGGTAGTGTTCCACTTTGGTTGGGTTTTTTCAGGTTTTGTCGTTTGGGATTTTGTTTTACATAAGCAGCCACAGGAAGGACCGATATCCTCCAGAGAATTCCAACCTAAGCGTAAGAACAAGTTTGAGAACCACTCTGACAGAGGTCGATGTGATCGTCTAACAACAAGCACCAACATTTCGGTTTCACCTTTTGCGCTTGCAGACTTTTCCTCTTCAAGAAAAAAAAGAAAAAAAAAAAAGAAAAAAAAAGAACTTGAAGTGATTATTCCCACAGGGGAACCAGCTGCAGGTAAAGCAGTCAGCACACCTCTTTGTATTTCTTTCTGAACACTAAAACAACACATGAGCTGGTTTCCCCTTCAATATGTCACTGGAAATTTTCCAAATGAACATGCTAGTTAGTTAAATACAGTTTGTAGATTCCATTCATCAAAACTTTCTTGACATCTCGAGTACCAGTTGTCACAAACTTGAAAGATAGGTAGGAACTACATGGTAGGGAACAAAAGAGAAGATCATTACACAGGAAGCCAGGCAACATTATATTCTTTTTTTACCTATCTTAAGAGAATCCCTAAACACGTTTCCTTAATACTGGAGAGAATAAGGAGTGTGAAGTGGTTTTTTCTTTAAACATTCAAGTTCTAAGGCAAGATGTGTTATCACTCATGCATAAGCTGCTCAGTTACTCAGTGGTTTAAATCAAGACAACTTGGTCTATACAAAGTACCTTCTACAACTGTAGTATAACAGTCTTGATGCTGAAGACAAGGGTTCCTGGTGCAAAACCCATTACAGGCATGGATTGACAGTGGCTACTGATGCCAAGAGGTTGAAAAACTGAAGGCAGGTATTTAACCTCTTGGTACCATGTAGCTCACCCAACGCACCAGGAAATCTTGACCCTCAGCACCAAGAATCAACAAAATAAAAACCCAAGGCAAACTGTAGTTTTAATTCTTTGATGGCGCCCGAAGTAGGGAATTCTTAGAGCAAGACATCCTAACCACGGGCACTCTCGCATCGGATACAGCCAAGGAAACTGCTTCTTCCACATGTGGCTGCGTTCAAGTATGTTTGCTGGGCTTTTGCTTGGTTAAGTAGGTGCAAGACATGTCTGAAATGGTTACTTACGTCATCCACCTCCGGAGTCTGTCAATGAAAACAAAATAGGTACAACAAGCCCCCAATTCGTTACCTGAGCTCTCCAAGAAGTGATGATATCGTACTCAGAGTCGGTCCATTTTCCTTTTTTGCTTCTGCTGTTGCAATCTGATAAAGCAACTTTTCCATTGAAAATGGCTTGGCTATACGTCGTCTCTTCATTTCCTGGGACAGAAATTGCCAAATTAGTTGAGCAAATTTGAAAATAAAAGGTTATAAAGAATTAATTCCATGTAGCAAAAAGTAGCCCTTTAAAACAACCAGAAGTATAAGCTTTCCATAGTCCAAAGTAAACAAAGTATTTATATTCCAGCTTACATCCAGCACTAACTTCCCACTGAAATAAACGTTAATTAGAAATCAGTCCTTTCAGTGGAAGCCGAAGTGCTTTGCTGAGTTGGGTCCTGTGGAATGGTCCTGTGGAAAGGACTACGAAAGAAGATCTTCTGCACATGCTTTTGATGAACCAATGCCACAGAACAAAACTTGAAAACCTGAACCAAACACATGCTACCAGACAGTCACTAACAACCGCCTTCTCGGAGAATACTCGAGTGCCTGTTATATCTAACATTTTGGTTTCGTCCAAAGTTACCAGCTGGGAGCAAAAAAGTATCTGCAACGCACGATAGCGTATATGCTAAGAAGTCAAACTGTATGCCATCTTTTCTTCATGTGCTTTACTGTGAAATTTAATGCAGAGAAAAGGTAGGCAAAGTCTGCATATTACAAAAAGAATGAAGCAGAATGCAAGTATTCCAGTGGCACCACATTTCAGGTACACCTTTTTTTCAAAAAAGAAAATTAAACATCTGTGGAAAAGACAAGGATAGATGTCAAGAAAAGGAGAAAAATAAAAGAAGGATGCCTAGGTATAGGTTAGCATGCAGTTCACTGAAGTGGAGCAACCAACAAACACCTCAAAATTCTCTCCCTAAAAATTCATTTTTCCAGTAGAGGCCAAGAGGAGTAACCCAATCGCTTAAGCTCAGCAATCTGCACTCTCAGTCATCCAGTAAAATCTCTTCTTCTGACCTGCTTGAAGTCCAGGACTGCTACTATTTTGTAGGCTTTAAAACATCAAAAAGACAACAACTAGCAAAAGAGGCAAATTTTTCTCAGGGAAAAGAGACAACAGGCAAAAGAGGGGGTTTCAGTTCTGCTCAGTTTTGCCTGTTACCAGTTCCTCTCTGTATAAACTTTTTAAACTACATCTTTCATTCCTGTCAATATGAACTGAGTGCTTTTGGTAGCTTTCACCCCTTTCAATAATTCTTACATAGACAAATTCTTTGATTTACTGTGCAGCTGGGAAAAGTCCAGTTTTCCCAGTGTCTGAAGAGGTATATTTTGTTTTCTATATAGAGAGAGAGTTTTCAAATGATGCCAGCGTTGGAGAGTAATGTGAAGGCGCCATTTTGGTTCAGAGTTAAAGCCCACCAAAGACCTGTTTGGCACAAAGAGAACCGCAGATCCATCTTTAACCTAAGAGTTTTTTCATCCCGTTTTGTAACCCTAATTACACGCTCTTGGTATTTCTTTTATCAGAACCAATATATCACAAAATTCATCATTTTTAATACCACCGACTGCATGCATTGAAGTGGTAATTAATATATATATCTCATAAAATGGATTAGTAACCTTTGGTGACCGTAAAGTGTTCTTCAGAAGGTTCTGCTAGAGCCTGTGTGGGGGTCAAGAAAAACTGCACTTTTAGGAGTGGTATGAGAAGTTTTATTGCACATTAGATTTGCTTTGCATATTGTCCGAGGCTGCGTAAGAACAGCCACTCCAAGTCAGATCAAAAGCCCACAGAAGCACCACACACAGCCAGGATAAAAGGCCACAGTGGGTGGCTGGAGTAAAAAGCAAGGTACCCTGTTGCTGGCAGCGCAGGGACCTCCTGAGCCCACGACAGGGGCCGTCCTGCGTTTAGCACAACTCGCTGGATCTGCGCATTCATCTGAATTTCTGCATACGTGTACATTTTTCTCTTCCATACAGTACTGAAATACACAGATAAGTATTTTAAACAGACTTTTGTTTGCTTTTGACCTACTGCCTAATCATTTCTTCTGATGACACATTTTTCAATGTTATGAAAGTCAGCAAACATTCATATCACAATTATCACCCTGCCACTTGTGATCTGGTCTTACTATTGTATACAACGCTCGGTGATCTGTTTTCCAGGCTGAGTAGTCTTATTTTTAATACAGAGGCTAATTCATACCTTTAATCCTCAATCACCACTGTGCTTTTTCTCATTTCTCTACATTCCTTTTGCAATTAGGGATTCAGTATTCAAGCCATGGCCATAGCAAGAGCCTACACAGTGCCGTAGCGGTGTTTCTGCTTTGCTCTCTATTCTCTCCTTGCAATTCCTAACATTCAGATTATTATTTTTTTAAACCTCTCCAGAGCACTTGGCTGGCAGCTCCACAGGAAGCCAATGACTTCTTTTTCTCAGTAGCAAGAGCTCGTTTAGAGCCCATTGCCATGTCTGTCAAATTAGGATTATTTTTTACTCCTGAGTAATTTAAAATTTATCAGCACTGAACTTCATCTACCATATTCTCACTCAGCTCACCCAGTATCACGAAATCTCTCTCTAATACCTCATAGCTTTCATTTTTGCTTTCAATAACATTAATAACCCCGGTATAAAGGATCAGTTTTGCTATTCAGTTCCCTTTCTAGGTCATTTATGGACATGTTGTACTGTACTGTAGTACTAATTCCTGAGGAACACGGTTAAGGGACCTTCCTCCGTGGTAAAAACTGACCATTTGTTCCCATCCTCTGCTTCTCTTTAAATCAGTTATTTTTTTGGTGTGTGAACTTCTCCTCTCAACCTGTGTCAGGTTAATTTCTTTAACAGCCTTTTTCTGAGGAACCTTGCCAAAAGTCTTCCAGAAATGCTCACAGACTCTGTCAACTGGATCTCTTTGTCCACACATCCTTCCGGAAGTTTCAAGGCCTGAGGGCCACGAACCTCACTGCAAAAGCCATGTTGATTGCCCTGGTCTCACTCTTTTCTACACATTTTTTTTCTTTTGGCCTTTAGGAATTTGTTCTTTGAAATCTCTTTCTGCGCTGCATTTCTGTGTATTTACATGCATCTCGCTAGAGTGGTTGGTTTACTTGCATTTTTATCTTCTGGACACAAAAGGGATTTTTTTGGTCTTGCTTCAGACAGACTCCTTTCTTCTGGTGTTTAGCCATGCCACGTTTAGTGGGGGGTTGCCTTCTGAAATATTTTTTTTGCTAGGCAATGTGCATGTGTTGTGAGCCTCTAACACGGCATCTTTAAACAATTTCTTTGCTGCACGCAAACGCTTAACCCTTCTTTCTGCATTCTCAATTTAACAAGTTTCCTTGGTTTTATGCAAGGCTGTCTTTTGAAACGAAACACCACAGCAGTGGTGGATATTTTGCGTTTTATTGCTCTTTCAAGGTTCTTAATCTCTGCTCACCATGACAGCGCAGTTATTTGATAGCGATGTTTTGAACTGGGCTCCACCATTGCTGAGAAGTGAGAACTCTCTCTTCTCCTCGCATGGACTTTCTGACTTGCTGCTCCCTCAAGCCATTTCGGTTCTGGCATCACACGCCAACACAACCTCTATCCTAGCTGGTGGGAGGAGACCAGCATTTCCCATTATCATCCTATGTCCTGTCCGTGCAGCTTCTGTCGTCTCCTTTAGTATGACACAGGGTACATCTCCACACCATCCAGTGTGGCAAAGCAGGAGGAATGGGTATACAGAGCGATACAGTTGATGCTGAGGATGCAAATAACCACCGGACGTGCGTGTGTAAGGCTCTACTTCAGAGTGGGCTAGCCTGGTTCTGTGGCCACACGGCCACCAATATTTGGAGGACATCAGGTGCACTTCTGGAGTGCCTCTTCCCATTTGGTTTCATCTCAAAGCAACCCAGTCTGCTCAGGCTAAGACAGCTGTGGTAGGAACCAAGGAGTGGTAATTGTGGGGCATTTTAAAGACACGTTCCTCACCCAAACTAAAACTTAGGGGTGGGAGGAAGGACACATATAAAGCCCCTGTCATCCTCTTGGTTGGACCGTCAGGAGCACAGTGCTAACACCATGCTTTTCCTATTTAGGGTGGGAAGACCAGTGCACAGAGATTCTGTCACTGTGGCAGAGTTATACCTGGCTTATTTGACTGTAAGCTCTCTTCTGTGTGCAGCAGTGCTGCTCCACAGGATGACTATGTACTTCTTTCTCTTGTATTACAGTAGTAGCTGAGTCTCCTCTTTCCACCAAGCTTCTGGTAAGGCCCTAGACCACCAAAGCCCTCATTTAAAACCAAACATTCCTCCTTCTTTCCAAACCTCTAGACCAGCTTGCATTCATTTAGTCTAATATTCTGTTTTCCTGTCTCCTAAATGGGTTTCACTGACTTTGCCCAATGTCTTATTTGAGGATGTGGAGTCGCCCCTTTGCCATTCCAAACACACACTCATCCAACACACCTGTAAACCTTCTCCTCCTCCTTAGTTTAAAATTTCAAGAGCTATTAGGGTGTTTTTTAGAAGCTATCAACCTGGTTCCACACATGGTTTAGGTGAAACCTGTCTGTCCCTTTACACAGGTTTTATACAAACGCCTTTATTCCAACAATTATCCCAAATCCTTATAAACTGAAACCAATGCAATTTCAGATGCAGAATTTCATTTTTCTATATATTAAAGGAGATTGAGCAGTCATTCGATACATGAAACAAAACAACATTGTTTAGTAATATAAAGAGAGTCACTATAAAAAAATCAGGTCACAGTATCACAGAATGAAAACAAAGTTAATGTATCAAACAGCTGAAAACTGTCAATATTGCTGTTGAGAACGGACAGGCAGGAAGGTACAGTTGTTTGTCAGAGAGTTCATTAACAGTCCAAAAGGGGAATCTGGCTCATTACACAGAACTTCTTACAACCTCTGAAAAGCACAATCCTGGCCAGCCTTGGAAAATGGCAAAGGGCCTTGTCAAAGCGAAGGACCCAAGGAAGAATTCCCAAAATTTAAGGGAGTTATGAGCATATGATAGTTTGGGGAAAGAAGAGAGGGAAGGAAAAAAAAAAAAGGAAGGAAAATAACAGTGCAGTAGGTGTTTCCAGAGTTATTTTGATATAAACATGTATCTGTGGTTCTTGTAAAGTTTGTGATTGTTGTGACTTCACTTTCCAAGGTAGGTTATCATAGATTGGAATCTGCTGGATTTTCAGTCAGCTTATATTTACCCAGTGCAAAGCTCTTAAAAGTTAATCAAAAGAAACTGTTCTTCAGAATTGAGGCACCAAGAAGAGCTTTTTAATTGCTGCATAGTGATTTCTGTCTCTTACAGGAGTGGCATTTTCACAATATCAAACAAGTGTTCAGTAGAGCAATAAATACAGCACACGGAGTTAATATAATTGTGTACCTTTGGACAGGAAAGGTTAGCTCAGGATTCTCATTCCTTACCTACACACATATACAATTCCCACCTTCCCCCAAAATAAATCTGTAATAAAATAACCTTTTATTTCAAACTAAGTTAATATACAGTTAGTATAACCAGGCTGGAAGGATTCCATTAACCCTAAAGAACCAAAACCTAACTGTGGACATATGACATTTAATTACTTACTAACCACTTGGTCTGAAGCTGTAAATGATAATTTACTGGTGGTTTAGCTATAAAACACTACCAAAATAGCATCTGTAACCCATAGTGTATTTGAGGGGGTTGGGAACACAATTAGTGACACATATTCTTTGTCCAAGAACAGAGAAATGTAGCCAAAATCGTGATGACTGGGCAATTCACCTGTTTGTTTCTTCAGACAACCTGCCTCAGTTGTGTGAAAAGGGAGCGGGAAGTTGGTTTTATTTACAGCTTAGTTATCGGATGGGCTGGCCAGTGAACCTAAGGATTTTCAAGTCGATTAAAACTGAAATTCCCCTGATCAACAGCTTTTCCTGAATGAAGGGGCAGAGAAAGACAAGCAATACGCTGTATTAATTGACTCCGCCTATCAGAGGAGCTAACAAGCACAGTTATTCAGATATTTGCACCTGAGATTCTAATGGTTCTAGAAAACATTTAGAAAAAAAAAAATTAGTAAGCGTAATACAATATATTATCATTAGCTCTGAAGGCGTTTTTGAAAAGCTTCCTTGCAAACTGGTCTGCAAGCATAACAACTCTGAATTTTTCAAACATACAGAAGTTTTAAGCTATCAATTATTACCTCTGTTGCTTTTCTGAAAACACTGGACTGTCTTATGCCTCGCAGAAATTTTTCTTTTTTTAATTTAATAGTCCACAAAAATAGACATAGTTGTACTAGTCTCACAATACTGTCAGTCCTGGAATGTCTGGTTTGCTGTCGTTTTAGATGGCAGGGCCGTGAATCCATTTTAACTCCTTTTCTCAACTTACCTTGGCTGTTTTAAAACCCATACTTGTCCACTGGGTGGTAGCAAAGTGCACTGTTTCAGAAACACTATAGCCACAACACACTTTAGACACAAAGGATCCAGGAAAACAGACAACAAACTGCCCGCTCTGCTGTACAGTACGGTGCACCCTGATCCCCTCCTTACACAAGATTTCTGGGGAGATCTAGAAAGACATAAAAGCAAAACACAAAAAAAAAAAAAAAAAGAAAAAAAGAAGACAAGATAATCAGAACTTTCTTTTACAGTTAGATGCCCTTCCTTGCTGGGTACTGCCACCCGCTACTGTGGAGAAAAGCTGTGCTCTGCTAACAGCTCAGCTCCGGTCGCTTTCTCTCTTCCCTTCTGCACATGCTGAAGCTTAGTGTTTGGAGCGAGAATTACAAAAGTGGCTCTTTTGAAACCAGCAGTTTAAAATTTCACTTGCCAAACTATCTCAAACACAAAGCCTCAAAACTGGCTACTATCTACTACTTCAGAAAGTAATGCCAGCCATTCGGTTTTCCACCTAGATCTTTTCAGACTCGGCACTGAATCCACCTTGCTACCGCGCGTCTGTTAGACATGTTAACGTGCGTAGCTGAGGGAGTTGTTTACGTTGTGGGGTCCCAAATTTATTCTTCAGTGCACTAAATAGAAATCGTTACCCACAAAATAAACAAGGGCGACAAAAATACTTTGAAATCCTTTGAAGTATTAGCCTTCTCATATCCATGCTGGCATCATAAAATGTCAATCGTGGCAGATTAATTGATTACAAAACACTCCCTTTGTGCAATTAAATACATTATGGACAGTATTAAAAATGTACATTTGTTTCACCGCCACATTTATTTTTATTTCAACATTTTAATATGTGAGCGTTGTTAGAAATACTGCCGACTGGGGAAACACTGCAAGTAGAAAGTAGCCAGATTTTAACAACAGCCTCTGCCTCATTGTAGTGTACGACAAAACCAAAATAAATCCCCAACCAACCAGCCTTCTGATTAGCCTTGGGTTCTCAAATGGGAATACCTCTCCCAGTATTAACCTACCATTACATTACTTTCAAGCATTTCCAGCCCTGGAGTGCCATTGGCTTGCAGCAGGGTATGTACCACATCATCAAGTTTGTTCTCCTCCGCAGCAGGAATGCAATACCTGTTGTTTTGTCAGAGGAAAAAGAGAAAGATTTACTGCGGAGTAAATAACAGTCCACAGCTACGCAGTAACAAGCAGTTCAGACCAGGACATTGATTAAAAGAAAGAAATTATTAACACTGGTTTTCCCACACAGTTCTTTTTGGTAAAGCACTGAGGATTCATGGAAAGCTGCTTATTTAGACTCAGTCTGATGGTGTTCGCTAGATGCCAAAGAACATAAAATCCCCAAAACAAAAATGTGAAAACTCAGTGCTCTGTAGAATCGGAGGAGAGAAATTCGCAATGGAATGGTGTTCATTTTAATGGACCGAACAGCTAATTATAGGCAGAAGTTTGCATCTTGTGAGCACGAACATATGTTCTGTTATCCTCATCTTGAATGGTTGTATTTATTACCTGTGCATTAACCAAAGATCTTTTTATTTAATAAACATTTTCTGTTTGTAACAACCAAGAAACCACAAATCACCTTTACTGTTAGTACACAAAGTAGCCTAAGACCTTCTTGCCTTGCTTACTAAACAAATCCCACATCCCTCCTCTCCCTTACAACCAAAGAAAGATCTGACTAAGAGCAGCCAAAGCAGCAAGAGAGATTTAAAACTTTGCTGGGTATATGCCGAGTTGCACATCGTCCTCTCCTTTAGAAGCAGCTCTCCTCTCTGCGCCCACTGCCAGCAGTGCTCCCTATGCAGGAGTGACAAGAAAGGAGTCCCAGGTCTTAGCTTCATACATCCAGAGAACTGCTATTTTGCTGGATGCGGGGAGGCGATATGGTGACAATTAGCCACTACTCTTGTTTGCACGCTGCCAGAAGGGTAATGGTTTATATCCACCCAGGAGACACCTGTTCCCAGGATCTGGTAGTTGGTGCCTAACAAACTGAGCAGCACAGCTTGGTGGGAAACGCAGTGCAGATCCTGGGATTCCCAAACCTGTCTTCAGTTGCTGCCATGCTGGGTTTTATCTCTGACATTACTTTATTTGGATTTGTTATGCTCAGGCAAATAATAAGCATCTCCAGATTTATAATGACTTATCTCAGTTCACTTTAAGCAATGAGACCTCAAGCTGGAGCCCATCTGCCCCCATGCCAGACAAATACTTACACAGACAGACGCTTTCCCAATCTTGGCAATAAGAGAAGAGAAACAACCTGGAAAGATTTTGGGGAAAGGGTAGAGCTTTCTTCTCACCCATCCCATCTCTCCACCAATTTTATAAAGCGTTCTGCTGGCCTTACAGACCTTGTCAGGATATTTCCTTATAACATGCACTAATATTAACTCCATATGCATCACACAGAGTTATCCTGCTTGACGAGTCTGTAGGAGGCTGTACTTCCTATGATTTGAACATCTCGCTACTGTTCACTGTACTGATAATGACTTTGGTTTGTCTTTGTTGACCTTCAAGCCAAGAACCAGAAAAGATATCTACTCCTACAGCTAAGTGTGGCCACAAAAAAGGCTCTGATGAGCTGGTTGCCCCAGTGTACATAGACTGAGTCACGGAATCATGATATTTTTCAGAGTTGGAAGGGACCTCTAGAGATCATCTAGTCCAACTCCCCTGCTAAAGCAGGACTGCCTAGAGCACGTTACTCAGGACTGCATCCAGATGGGTCTTGAAAGTCTCCAGAGAAGGGGACTCCACAACCTCCCTGGGCAGCCTGTTACAGTGCTCTGTCACCCTCACTGTAAAGAAGTTTTTGCTCATATTTGATCGGAGTCCTTACATCCACACTGACAACGATTAGGACCTTGCTAAGAAATCCTCGGGTTATAGAGGGGTGAAGTGGAAGAACCTCATCTTGGTAAGGATAGCGAATTTAAATGCTGTGTATCAAATACTTTGCAGTACCTGCACTGCTAACAGTGACGGCTGCGTAACAGCGGCAAGCGCGTAGAGTATTATTCTAGTTACACTATAATAACAGACTTTAAATGGTGATGAAAATATTTTCAATTCAAATCCAGAACAAGGCAGAGGCCAGTCTTTTCTTTTAGAATCAGAAAATACAGCTGGAACAGCTGAAAGATTCCAGCGTGCAGTCCCTCACCAGATTGGCCCAGAAAAAAGGCACAGGAAGGACGTGTGAAGAGGAAGGGCAGCACAGAAGTGCATGGGACTATCCAACTACTGGCCAGACTGCGGCATATGCTGCAATTTCACTCACTCACAACTCTTCGTGGACCTATAAAAATGGGAAGTGAGCAGCCAGCACAGACTTCTGAGTGTCTTGGTCAGAACAAGATTTTTCTTCTTTTAATGGGCACTGAGGATCCTTCCTGAATAAAAAAATTAAGTCACTGACTTCCGTTCTGCATGAAAATTGAGTTCTCCTGCATTTCCTCTTCAGGAGGTAAATATGAGAGATTAGACAGTGACCTGAGCAATCTACAGGTAAATGAAGCACCACTGATTTTAGCACCACAGGGATCCGTCCTGGGAAGAGAAGAATCTGGATGCTGGGTGGACTTGGCAAGACAGAGAAGAGCTTCGGTGCCTTTGTTATCACTGAAGCAATGCTGTCAGGGCTACTCCAGATATTACACCAGACCTAGAGTTATTAAATTACTCTTTTCCTCAATAAAGTTGGGTACTTTATTGCAATATTAAAAGTTGTAATGAGTTAATAATGCATATTAGCCTGACACTTCAGCCTGGCAGCCTTGCTGAAGAATAGCTTTTATAGACAAAGGCGTTACACTTCTTCCTTCTTATGAGATATTCCTGCTTACTATCCATGTTTCATCAAGGGAATCATCACAAGTACACCTGAAGCTACGTATTTATGTGTATAAGCAAGCCCATCAAGAAAAAAACAAATGGCTTCTTTGGTTTTATTCTTCTTGACTTGGAAAAACAAAGAGAGTAGCCTTTCCTAAAACTCTGTCTGGCTGCATTCAAGTCTTTTCAATCCCAAAAGGCACATGTTTTGACATGCACACTATGAACAGTGGCCTCAGAACTTAATTACGGGGTTCCTGAATGTCTTCTGTTGAGAATTTACTGTCATAAAAGAGCAGATGAATGTCAGAGAGAGAAATAGACTCACCTAAGGTTGAGGACAATGTAGCTTCCTTAGCAATTTGTTCTGATAGTATATTATTATAAAAGATTACAGATTCCTGATTGACAGAAGAGGGGGAAGAGCCACGAAATGCCCATGACAGAAAAGTGACAGAAACTCCCAGGTCTGCAGCATAATCCAATGTTTACCTTTACCTCTTGGTATGATCACAAACATTTCTCCAACTTAAAATATTTAGAGACAGGAGCTCCTGCTTTAATGGTTTCCTCCAAGATTT